>NW_010423179.1:5730-30753 GCF_000710305.1 Buceros rhinoceros silvestris
TATTAGTGGGTCACTGATTCTCTTAAAATCAGGAATGCTACAGAAAGTCCTGTTATTACTCTCCTGTTTCAGATTAAGTTGAACAACACACAGCTCACTTGTTGGAATTTTATCTAATATCAGATAACATCAGCCATTGGCTGAACTAACAAAGCTGTCAGTTTCTCACTAAATTATCAATAAAAAAAAAAAAATCTTTTAAATTCATAAATTCTGAGGAGACTCCAAAATCACACCACATTTTAAGCTTTAACAGAGTCATTATGACTCAACTCAATTTAAGTTAAAAAGGAAGACAAACAGTACTATGTTTGGCATTCTGAAAGGGTTAAATTTTATAAACTAGTAAAATTAACTGATGCATTGCAATGTGCCAGAAGGTGCAATCACTAGTGGTGGCCTAATCGCTCCAGTAATAATATCAGGAATAGGCTTTGGGTTCATGAACAGGAAAAGCACCAAGCTATATCTTAGCTATGAAGAAAAAGTAGGGCTAAAGCAAGATTTGCAAGAAGTCAAGCTGAGAGCTGAAACCTCACAAAGAAATAAAAGTAACTCTTAAAGAAACAAAAATAGACAATAAAAGGCAAAGCTCCTAAACAAAGAAACATCAGGGTAGTCTAAGCAAGTCACCAAAATAGAATGAGTACTTTTAGCTTTCATTATGCTTTGAAGACATAAACGCAAGATGCATAGCGAGAACAGAGATGGTGACATGACCATGACAGAAAGGAAAGAAAAACTCAAGAAAGTCTACAGAAACCTGAAAGACATTGCAAAAAAAACCTATGTTAGGTCTGGTTACAAAAATCTTGACTAACTCCATCAAGTCTGAGATTAGTGAATATAAAAGGACAAAATACTTACAGCAAGAAATAAAGAACAAAGGTGATTGAGGTATTATCACACCTGGTAATCTGATGCAAACTTTTTTAAACCAGTTTTGAAGGAAACTATATGAACGCAGATTGTAAAGAGAAAATGTTAATAAAATGTAGCATAGTTTACCAGAAAGAAATTGTCTTAGTTAGTTGTCTTGATAATTTAATAAACTTTATAGACAACAGAAATGCAGCAATTCCTCTGTCTCTGGGCTTTCATAATAATTGATCTAGTGAAATTTTGTGAAATATTAATCCAACTGAAGAAGATGCAAGTGATGAATTAAAAAGCAGACAAGAAAGTGTTAAAGGAAAGGACTAACATGTAACTGTTCTGGGACTGAATGAGAAATACCAGACTTCAGCTATTAGTAAAGATTTGTTTCAGATTTTGTGTAATATTTTTTCATTTAGTCTATCGAAGAGAAGGTGGACCAGGATCGCTCCATAAAACTACTTCAAGCAAAAAATACCAGCAAGACAGAAGAGCTATTAAAAACTAAGGAAAGTATTTGCATATTTAATAGACATATAAAAAACTTATAAGTTAATTTTACAGAACCGATAAGGTTTCTAATTCTTAGAGTTTTGAACTTTTGGAATGCAGAGCAGCTTTCCAGTCCTCAGCACTGAAGACTTAAAAAGACCCAAACCAAGCCCATAATTATTTATAGTACCGTCCTCTGTAATGTTCTGAAATTTATTACGTCGTGTAGTGTCTGTGATGGCAGATGATTAGCTTTGCTTACCGAAGAGGTCCTGTACAGTCTGGAGTACCTTAGCGCAATGACATAACGCTTTTACAGCTCTAAAAGAAAAAATCTGCTGTGGATTGCTGTCAACTGCGACCTGACCTCTGGCTTTCCAGAACTGGACTGCTGAGTCTAAAGGCATTTGCCTTGTGTGTAACATGGGACAACATTGCTTTCATCTGTAACCGACCTTCCTTTCAACCCAAAGTGTTGTGACTACCATTTCATGTAACAGCAGACACCCTCATATGGTTCACACAGTACAGTTAGAGAAGTAAGAGTTGATTTTTAAAAAATTTTCCAGAAGACACGGTTTTTGTGAATATGAGTTACAAATAGCATTGACAATTAAGTACAAAGTTCGGTTGAATACCAGCACACATAAATGAGAAAAAACAAGATCTATAGTGCAGATCAAAACCACACGACTGATGCAGAAAAAAAACAGAAATGAGCATAAAAATCAGCTGGAGGAACATAGGCGAGATTTGCAGTTAAAATTCCCCAAGTGCCACCCAAACCCAGAAGGATTAAAGTCATGTGTTCTTCAAGTGATATTTTCCAAACTATTAGCACCCTACATTTCATCTCCTAGGTAGAGCAAAAAATGAGTCAAGACTTTTAAAACATATTCCTTTAATATATTTAGATGTAGCAGAGAAGACATTACTTTCTTTCTTTATGTGATTGGCAGCACCAATAAAAGGCATCTTCTGAATTTTAAGAGTAATGTTTCTTTCAGGGCACAGATCATCTCTTCATTTTCTTTGGCCAACAATTTCATCAAGCTTGTAAAACTAAACACCTTTGAGACCTCATGCTTCACTAAGATCTAGTAGAACTTATTCAGCAACGTTTTGTTTGGGGTTTTTTTTTTTGGGGGGGGGGTTGGTTTGTTTTTTTTTTTTTCTTTTTGCAGGAGGGTGAAAACAGACAAATAGAAATTTAAGAAACAGAGATTTTACATCTTCAAGAAACAAGGCTACAAAGACTTACCCCACACTACACTGTTTCCTCCGTCTGAATGAAAAAGAAAGGGTCCTGTTTAACACTGTTTTCTTTGTGCTGTAACCTGTAGTATGTTGTATAGATTATTTTCAAAACTGCTAGAAGTCTTTCGGATCTGTTGAGGTACGATTATGTATTGTTGTGAAATAGGAGTGGGAGATAGTAAGGATATGCAGCTTGAGAAAAAAAATGGAGAAAAAATTTGCTGACAAATATTAAAAAGGAAGGAAGGAAGGAAGGAAGGGAGGGAGGAAGGGAGGGAGGAAGGAAGGAAGGAAGGAAGGAAGGAAGGAAGGAAGGAAGGAAGGAAGGAAGGAAGGAAGGAAGACCCATAACAACCTGGATGCACTGAAATGAAGACAAGGCAATTCACATTCTATGTGCAGTATGTAAGGAAGGAAGGAAGGAAGGAAGGAAGGAAGGAAGGAAGGAAGGAAGACCCATAACAACCTGGATGCACTGAAATGAAGACAAGGCAATTCACATTCTATGTGCAGTATGTGTGTTAAAAAAGTTTTCTCAGTTTTGCAGACGTGAATTTAAAGACTTCATCTTCTTGCATCCTTTTTTCTTATTTTTAAAGGCAAACAAGAACCAAATTCCAAATATCCTATTTTTCAGAGTTGCAACTGAACAAATAAAGCTGCAAAAGCTCCACTATCAGGAGCGCTGAAAATCAGGCCTCCTTCAGAAGTGAATCTCAAGGCTATTTTCTTGGATTTAAAGACTCTGATGTAAAAATTCCTTATTCCTTGTGTCAGCTTTGAAACCTCTTCTAATGAATGTGAAAAGCAGAGGGCAGAGTTATGCCACAGGGCTGTTCCCATGCAAGCAGCAGCTGCGGTGTTCATCTCTAACTGAGTTCAAGTTAACTCATTACCAGAGTCTTCAAAATTCCTATCAGGAGCAGGCACAAGATAAAAGAATATGCTTAAGGAAACAAAATTACAAACAAGGCCTATACCATTATAATTTTTCATGCCTTTTAAAAGATAATATAAACACTGCTACACAAAGTAATTTGGATGCCTTGTTTACTATGCCTGACATTCTCAGAGGCTGTAAATTCTCTTTTTTTTTTTGAGCAACTATTGACATGGATTTTACAGAAAACAGAGTTAAAAGAAAAAGATATAAAACTCCTACTGTTACAGATTACAAAAGTCTTTTGGAGATAATGGGAAGTAATGGAGAGAACAGAACAGTCTTGAAAAGCCTGATACTTAGCCATGACTCAATAAAAAGCCCCAAATACTACCATATCTAGTAAATTTACACTGAAGCAATTATGGAACTGGGGCAGGCTCATTTTCTTTTGATATATTAAAATATTTTTTCAGTCATATTGAGTCACAGTCTTCATGCTCCGCTGCCTCTAGCTGTAAAAAGCAGAGGAGAGTTATTAATGAAAAACATTTGGCTGTGACTTCTCACAGAGACAAATTTTTGACCATTTGTTCTCTACTTCAAATATTTGTTTAAAATTCCTTTCTGTCCATTTTTTGTTGTGTTCAAACTTCTTATCATACAGGGACTCTTAAACTTTGCTCAAAGGCTTTATTGACAACATGCCAGGTTCCCAAGTCTGCACCTAAATTAAATAAAATAAAGCAGATTGTCTCTGCTCTAATACAGAAACACCGTGCACCTTGTATTTATAAGGAAAGCAGTTGCCTACTGAAACTGTTCTAAGGGCTCCCTAAACACAGTCTTTTAATTTCTCGCTGAAACAGAAAAGCACTTATACAATTCCCTTTACCCTTGGTGGGATTTAATCATATATTCGTTTCTTGCGATTAAGTACTTTCTTCCATGTTACTGCTTTCTTCTATCAATCAGTGCAATAAGGCTTCACCCACAAGCACCAAGTACACAACCACTCTGGTGAATAACAGCACGTGAGATTGGCAGAACACACTTCTGTTCCAGCTAAATTCAGTTTGTAGCACGAATGGGTCCTGCCTTAAATCGGAGAGCGCTTCTTAGTGTGAATCAAAACTCCTGCTCTGCTGGCAGGCCCTTTTTTTCTTAAAAGTTAAGTATGCAGAGAGATAGTAAAGTCATTTCAAAATGTGGAGCCACAACAGAGACAAGGTGTAAATTTGTCAGTAAGCGTCCCAGGAGACTCCTTGAACTACGCCTGTAATGTGGTTGGATTTGTCTTCTTTGTTCTCAGGTTTTAGGTTAATTTCCTTTTCCGTTTTCTTACTTCTACTTCATTTTCATCCCCCATCAACATTATTTTGTATCCATGTGGCTGCAAAACTTTTGCACACTGCATAGATATTTAGAATCAATAAACAAAAATCTCTGGAATGCTTCAGAACACAAAAGCTTTGAAAATATTATATTGGATTTCATTAACTGAAAAGCAAAATCGTTGAATGTCTATTCCAAAGAGACACATTTTTGAAGACGAACACAAAGCCTACAAAAACCTGTTTCTCCAAGGGTCACTTTTATCTTATTTTCCCAGTAGAAAACAGAACACTCTACATCTCTAAAATAATTATAAAGGAAAAATAAAAGTATTCCTAAGTTCTTGATGCTGTGCACACAGAGAGCAAAACTGTCTTTAGAGAAAAGCATCATTGCCATTCATGAAAGATCGCTTCAATTAACGCTAGGTAACTCTTTGAAAGTGTTAGCAACCTTCCTTTACTACGTTAAAACTTAGTTTGGCCATTTAAGACCTGACTTCACTCTGTTAGTTGCTCTGGCCAATTCATAACTACATTTTGAAACCTACTTCCTCAATTTCTAGGTGCACGTACCCTTGTGATGGTTTTTTGTTTGCTCACTGTTTGTTTTTCTTGAATCAAAGACTGGTGTTCCTTAAAATTATTTGTGTTTACAAAGTTTTCTGTGTACATTCACAAAATTTACAATCTACAATTTCAAATTAAGTCACTGTCTTCATCCCTGTGCATGCACGGACACATTTGTAGAGAAAGATGAAAAGAGTTTCGTGGATTTGGCTCCTCAGGCAGAGCCGTAGTCAACAGTGGCTCCCTGGGGGAGGTTCACCGGTCCTACGCAATGGCCCATCAGATGTTGGCATTCTCCAGGTAGCTGTGGGAGGTGTGCCCACCATCTGGGCTTTACGTACTTCCTGCAGAGTCTTGATGTACCCTCAGGGAAGGTTGAAGAAAGCTTTCTAGAAATTCATAAAAGTCCAAGACAAGGTCTGGTTTTGAGTGTTGCGACCTCCCCTAAATTTCTGACGGTGAAAAACTGGATGTTTCTTTTTCATACCAGCTTGATGTAGTCCACCTGATAAAGAAACACACTGGTGAGCTGAAAGAGTTTGACAGCCTGCCAGAGTCCTTACATGACCTTGGACAAATTGCTTAAATATTTATTCAAAACTTTAGTTTCCTGATTGTACAATGGAGTAGTTTGTTGCTTCTCTTACAGATAAATATTAGGAATTTCAATGCACTCTGTGATAATGGAAGCTATTAAGTACCTAAATCAGCAACACTGCATTGATCTATGGTCCATCTCTTAAAAAGAGTGTCTTATAAACACAATCTGCAAAATATCTTTTGCCCCATTTTAAAAATACTTTCTTAATTTTGAAGCTGAACTTGATAGAATATGTTTCCAGGAGAGGTTTTTCCTTAAATCTTTTTAGAAATAGACTAGTTTAATAATAATAATAAAAAAGCTTTTATCCCTTTCAAAAATAAGTGCTGTAAATATTAGTATAATTGTTTATGTTATTCACAAAGGAATCCAACCCATGTCATGATTCACATGGAACCTGTTCCGAGCATTCCTGTGCCTTCTTATCATCCCTTTATATTCACCCGATTATCCAAATTATCCAAGTCTTTGAACTGTTGTGATATGTTTTTTTTTTCTGCCTTGAATATTTTGTTGCTCCCTTCTGAAACTATTCCACTTGTTTGCTGAGATGAAGTCAACAGAGCTGGACAAAATCAATGAATATATTATTATTTTTCTTTTCTACAGGAACAAAACCATCTTACTATATAACTTGCTTTCTGATGGCTTCAGATCTATATAAGAACAAAGTCTAAATTCAGCTTTTGAGCCTGTTAAAACCACACATACACAGGAAAAAATCACATTAAAAATAATATTCCTGCTCAGTCTTTTTAAACACATACTAATTCAAGGAAACCTAACTTGTTCCATGTACCACTTGTCCCTAGAAACAGCTCCTCTAACAGGTGAAACAATGAAATATAAACAAATTGTGTCTGAATTCTTAAACCATTATTAACATATTTCACAGTTATAATACCCTCCCAACCATTCACAGTCTCTTCAGAATAGTTCCCTTCAATGTCTTTGTCACCAAAAAATAATTCTTCCACGTGGTGTGCATTAAGATTCTGAAAGCTCGAAGGATGAAAGAACAAAACCGTTTCTGTTTCTCCTTATTCCGCTTTTCTCCAAGGGCAAAGGCATAAATTAGCACAGCTACACAAGAGTCCACAATCACCAAAGCAATAAGAATTGCTCGATTGCCCTTCTCAGACCAGCTCACCGGAGCTGCAGCCCAGCAGGTGCCCTGCGACAGGATTTATAACAGCAGAGTTACAGCAAGGATAGCGAGACAAGTTTAGTTAATTAACCAAGCACAGCACCGGTTCCAGAGGGCACTGCCTCAAACTCGCCTGTCAGGGGAATCTTTTGACCTTGCTTGGAGTATCAGCTTTCTCTACTTATTAGTATGTTTTCTCTTCATAGTACATCAGAGCGCTGCACGCTACCTGGAACACCATTGGGAAACAATTTTTGAGCCCTAGTTTGCAGCGCAGAAGATCAACACTACACGGATCATCCCTTCTCGGATTATTTCTTGTATTGCTTCTGAACTGCACACTGAATCCTCTAATAACGGTGATTCCCACAAAGAGTCTTATCTCTATCTGAATGTAAGTTTTAGGAATCTCAAGAATAAGTGTTGCTTACACCTTTCAGAGACACGACTACTTCACAGAGCTATTTTTTGTTCTATTTTTTTTCTTTTTGGTTTTCAGGCTGAATTTTGGGTATACACAAGTATTTAAAGGAATTGATTTAGTAACAGTGGAGGCAAAATTTTATGTTCCTGACAGAAGATAAACTTTTGTCTCACCATAAAGGCCATTCTCCCCTGTGCAAAAAGACGTGACGTATTCTGAAAGCATGCATGCATCATTTTCATTGCAAAGACTGTTGTCCTCTTGCCTTCAAGCTTTCATTTTGAAGGAAGCAACGTGAAGAATGCTGTAATATACCGAATGAAGCCCAGTTAAGAAAGTACATTTCCACCTAAATTATTTATATCTCTTACAAGCCTATGATATTTTACTGAAGTTTGAAGACTACTTTCAACCACTTAAGTTAGAAAACTGTTACATGGCTAAACAGCCTGGCTTTGCTCCAAAGTACTCGGAGGCAAAGAAACGGATGCCAAATGACTTCGATCGGTTTTCAATCTGGCCTTTGCTATATTATGACGTGAAATGTATTTGCTTAAAATACTGAAGTCACCCAAGTTATACGTAATTGGTATTATTCAAAAAGGCTGTAACATACTGGGATTTTTATATATTTTTAAGAGCTCTTAAGCCTAGTTATTAGAGTTAGAATGTTAGAGCGTGTATGTAACATCAAAGCTGTACATTGACAGTAGCTCTCAGAGAGAAACAAGTTCTGAAATGGACTAAGAACTTCTCTAGGGCCATGGCCAAACGTTACAGAGTTTTCTTAAGGGAAAAAAAAATCAATCAAGTTGGAATGTAGTCACAAGATCTCTTGGGAATCCAAGATGATTAGAGTTAGTTGGCTGTTTTTGCAGTGAAACAGGTTAGAACATTCACATAAACTGCTGGGTTATTATTGCAATAAAGAATACAGTTTCTTAACATTTACTTGTTTCTGGAGCAGTTTTGTGAATATCCTTCTTTTCTTAGAGGAAGAAATCTGTCTCTTCAACATCAGCCAGAAGTTCCCTGGAGTAAGTAAATATACCTGTACATACAAAGACTAAACTCAAGATGTTCTCTAAAATCCATAAGAATTTCAAATACTGAGGTGTGATAGAAAAATGGAACAAATTGTCTGAGAGAAGTTCTGTAGTATCAACCCTTTATTGTCTCTTTCTAAAACAAAAAAAAATTTCGGCTTTATAATAACATATAAGAATGAAACACTGTTTGGTGTGAATCAAACCAATTTTTCACTGTCACAACAAATGGGCCATGTTATTTACATTCACTGAACTAACGAGACCAGTTTGCAACACCGGAATATAATTCTCCAGTTAAGTAATTTTCTTTTTTAACAACTCTGCTTAAAAAAGCTATACCCACAAAACCATTAGACGTATCAGACATAAATTAAACTACATCTTAACAACCTCAGCAGGCATCGCCAAGTCCTGAACTCAGCCAGGACAATGTGCTGCACAGTCTTAATGCAGAAAACAGCATTAGAGGGAGCACGAAAGATCTTGTCACTAATACTGCAAATATTTGCTTGTAACGCAATGGTCTGCTGTAAGAGGAGCACAAGTTGCCCCGAAACAAAGCCCCGGCCAGTTTCCAGGAAAGCTGTTTCCCTTGGCAAAAGGAAAACCCAGTGGGTTTTCATCAAGCTGCATTATCTCACAGCGGTTCCAGCAGGCACACTGCACAACCACAGCGAAGTGGAATTGCCCAAATACTGCGATAAAACAAACACCCAAGCAAACACGTAGTCGGGAAAAAGGAATTCACAGCCTTCCAGACTGAGTTGCAATAAGCCACGGATACTTTGTCATACAGACTTCCATACAGTGAAGCAAACTTATCTCCTGCCGTTTCCTAGATCCTAGGGGAAATATCAGCTCTGCTGAGGCTCCCTACTACCATGTTCTTCCATTCAGACTGTCTTCGTAATTTGCTTTGCGTCCTGTCCCGTGTGATGTTCAGAAAACCCTCAGTGCCAAACAGAAATTCACTTTATGCTGTGGCTGAGCTCCGGTTATGCCTCGACACAGACCAGCCACTGTTTCTTGCAAGAAACTGTTTCCCAGACAAGGAAGAGCTACAAGAGATAATTATTTAAGTCCTTTACATTAGTGGTTTCTCATTCTACTGAAATGAAATAACAACAAAACAAAAAATTAAATAAATAAGTGTAGCAAGGGACTTCTCCTTAGGAGAATGTGGAAATTGCAGAAGTTTTTTCCACATACAGTGGAAATGATAAATGAGTTGAGGCTTTTTTGATTAGATTTGTGAACAGAATAGGGCAGATCACGGAATTTGCAGTAATTATATTGCTCTTGAGGACTGCAGATATGTGCACATATTTTTACATTTAGAAATCCTAAAAAAAATTTCAAAGAGAAAATACAATTTACAGTAGTTCTGACGCATAGCATCAAACTGGACAAAAGAAGAAAGCAAATTCATTTTCCTTAATAAACCTTTAGTTTTTATTTTGTGTTTATTTTGAAGAAAAAGAATAATTTCATTTTCATGAGAGTAAAATGTAGTCTTCCAGAAGAAGCTGAATGCTTAGTACCAATTACTGGAAATGAAAACTCTTTACAAAACATTAGCCTTTTTTTTTTTTCCCCAAAGTGTAGGCGATAACAGATATAGGCATCTCATATTCAAAGAAGAGAAACTGCGGAAAATACAGAAACCTACTTTTGAAAAAAGAAATTCTTGAATAAAAAACATTTGCTAGCCACCAGCTTTCCCTCCCCTCCTCATCCCAATCTGCCTTACGTGTTGAAGAGTAAGTTTGTGTTGGAAAAGAACAAAACCAAAGACGACTTATTTGGGAATCCTGGGAGTTCAATTAATTTCAGTTGTGTGGCTGACAGACCCCCACTAAGAAAGGAAAGCAGCTAACTAGGCTGTGCAAGCAACCTGTAACTCTAATTCTTTAGCAGTGTGAGTTAGCAGTGTCGAAAAACCTCCAGTGGGATGGCTTTGTCTTTGCCGACCTGATTTAACTGTGATGTATTTTAGCTGGCTTTGTTCTTCTGTGACATATTTGTATTTCAATAAAGCCTTATTAACAGAGACTCAGCCAAGATTCTCCAGCCTCTTTTATGCATTCATGTGCTCATCAGCACTTTCTCTGCCAAACTATGAAACAGCAGCACAACAGAGTCACTATTTCTTTTTTTACTCCATGTCATCATATTTATCATAAAGACCACTTTAAACGGTGGACTTATTAATTCTTTTGAACTGGTTTTAAATTAAGTGAGGAAAATATTACATGTATTTCAGCTTCACTTAGAAAACAATGGAGGACGTTTTTCTGCACAATCCTGGAGAGCTTATTTATTCTCCTCCATCACTACAGCAGTCCCCCAGTACACACATGCATCGAATGAGGCAGACAACCCATAACACGACTGTTAACCACATTGAATAGCCTGACTGCCAGTTAGTTTGTTAATTCAGGACACACTATTCCACAGCAGTTGTGGCTTCAGGACCTGGCCACATCATGACACTGCCATATTTCTAAATTGCTTTCCCTTTTGCTTTATAGATGTCCATTCCTGGGATGACTCTGCAGAGCCTGACAAGCTCCTGCAAAGGGCTAAAAGTTTAATTTTAAATAAACCGACAGCATGCCTACTACCTTGGCCCAGATGTAGTTTATTTTACTTCTTATTACTTACAGTTATGTCCTGTCAGGAGTTTGTCAGAGCAAATGGGAGCTGCAGTAAGACCAGATCTGGAATTTCCTGAAAACTGCTCAGACATAAAATCATCCTGACCAGCTAAGCCAGAGATGTGTGATATTAAAGACTGCTGAAAGTAAAAGAAATGTGCTTTTCCTCACAACTTGAAAAATCCCTTTCTTTCAGGTGATCAGTCCCGCCATATTCTGGGTGGCTACTGAAGCAGAGAAATGTATGCACAAAGGGAGCAGGCACAGTTTGTGTATTGAACCTCATTTCTTGGAATTGAAGAGGTTTTGATCTTTCTGTCTGGCTCAGGAGAGGAAGAAAGCAGTCACTTCCTTCGCTATGGACTTGATCCTTCTGATCTACTTGGGCAATAACCTTCTAGCTAAGCTCCATGCAGTGAACAAGTCAGGACAAGACTTTCAGCATGATTCTATGTATATTGAAGAGTTAGGGAGCTTCGTCAGCAATGTGCTATGGTTTTTCCTGGTGGAAAAATGCATTTTTATGTATTGACATATCCTGCATTCATTCAGAGTATTTTCTATGGAATGTAACAAATTGTGCCAATGTGGGTCAGACAGTTTATTCAAACCACCAGATAATATTTCTACCCTTTTATAAAAGGATAAAAAGGTGGATCCCAGGAACTACTGACCTGTCAGCCTCATCTCTGTGCCTGGGAAGATCATGGAACAGATGCTCCTAGGAGCTCTGCTAACGCACAAGGAGGTGACTTGAGACAGCCAGCATGGCTTCACCAAGGGCAAGTCCTGCCTGACCAACCTAGTGGCATTCTATGATGGAGTGACTAAATCAGTGGACAGGGGAAGAGCTCAGGATGTCACCTCTCTGGACTTCCATAAGGCCTTTGACATGGTCCCTCACAACAACCTTCTCTCTAAATTGGAGAGATATGGATTTGATGGGTGGCTTGTTTGGTGGATAATGAATTGTTCGGACAGTTGCATCCAGAGGGAGGTGGTCAATGGCTCAACGTTTAGATGGAGATCACAGAATCATTTTGTTTGGAAGAGACTTTTAATATCAAGTTCACCCACTTAGTCTCCCCTGGCAGATCATCCCTAAACCATGTCCCTTTAACACCGCGTCTATATGTCTTTTAAATAACTCCAGGAAGGGGGACTCCACCACCTCCCTGGACAGCCTGTTCCAATGCTTGACATCCCTTTCTGTGAAGAAATTTTTCTTAATATCCAACCTAAGTCTTCCCTGGCACAGCCTGAGATGATTTCTTCTCATCCTATCACTTGTTACTTAGGAGAACAGACTGATCCTCACATCAATACAACCTCCTTTCAGGGAGTTGTAGAGAGTGATGAAGTCTCCCCTGAGCCTCCTTTTCTCCAGGCTAAACAACCCCAGTTCCTTGAGCTGCCACTCATAGCACTTGTTCTCTAGACCCTGCATCAGCTTCATTGCCCTTCTTTGCAGACAAACCAACACCTCAACGTCCTTCTTGTAGTGAGAGGCCCAAAACTGGACACAGTATCCAAGGTGTGGCCTCACCTGTTCCAAGTCCAGGGGGACAATCACTTCCCTACTTCTGCTGGCCACAGTATTTCAAATACAAGCCAAGATGCCGTTGACTATTTCCCATTGGATTATGGGGGCTTCATTCTGCTCCTTATCTCTGCTGGAGCAAGTACAGAGGAGGACCACAAAAATGTTCAGAGGGCTGGAGCACCTCTGCTACGAGGACAGCCGGAGAGTGTTAGGGTTGTTGAGCCTGGAGAAGAGAAGACTCTGGGGAGATCTTGCAGCCTTTCAGTCCTTAAAGGAGTCCTATGAGAAAGATGGGACCAGCCTATTTAGCAGGGCCCCTTGTGACATGACAAGGAGTAATAATGGTTTTAAAGCAAAAGAGGGGAGATTTGGATTAGATGTAAGGAAGAAATTTTTCCAATCAGGGTAGTGAAACACTGCCACAGGTTACCCAGAGAGATGGTAGAGGCCCCTGGAAACACTCAAAGTGGGTTAGATGGAGCTCTGAGCAACCTGATCCAGTTAAAGATGTCTCTGCTCACTGCAAGGGGGTTGGTCCCTTCCAGCCCATAACGTTCTATGATTCTATGATCTTTGATCTAAGATACTATAATGCTTATTTTATGTGTGTGTGCATGTATACAAGCATGTGCATACATATTTTTTTCAATTAATGCTCAACCAAAGAAAGTTGTGGTAGAGAACAGGAATTCCTTTACCTGTAACAATACATGCCTTTCACTATAAACTGACTGTTTCAGAAAATAGGCTGTGTGTGAAATTTCTGAGGAGTAATTTCTTATTCTACATCTACAGAAATCATTCCTTCTTCCTGGTTTCAAAATAGTTTTTTCAATACTGTGCTTTGACACCTTCCTCAGAATTTCTACTGAGCACAGTGACAGCTCTAATACTGTCTGCAGTGAGAGGTGGAGATACACCACTCTCAGAGGCTGACATATAGAAAGAAGCATTGTGGTTAGAAATATACATATAGAACGATACATATACATACATATAGAAGAAGTGATTATGTATGATTATATGACTTTTTCCCAACTCACTCCACATGGATTTCACACTACATAATATATCCTTTAATGACCAACAGACTATTGAGGTTTAGGTTTTGGTTTTTGGTTTTGGGGTTTTTTGTTTGTTTGGTTTTTTTGGGGTTTTTTGTTTGTTTTTGGTTGGTTGGTTTTTGGGGGTTTTTTTTGGTTTTTTTTCGCCTTGGCACCACATTTAACAAATCTAAATGACTAGAACTGACCAATTACAAAGAAAACCCCTTCTGGTCTAGACAGTCTTGGGTCTCTCAGGGCTTCCTTTTCTTATGTGGATTTGTTTCAAAGAAGTAGGGTGTTTGTTTCTGGAGAAGGTCATGGTGGTGTTTGTCCCCCGGGGAGCAGAAAGTGTTTATTTACAAGCAGCCGGTTGCAAGTGTGAGCAGACAACTCTGTAAGCATTTGCTAGCCTGCACCCATGCAGGAAAGAGACGCCTCTTAGAGAATACTTGTCCTTTCCCTTCATAAAAATTAATCTGTTCTCCAAACTGGAGTCAGACTTCATGTGGCGTTCTGCGTACAGTTAGGGTCCGCTGCTGAAGAAAGGACAAACCTCCAAACCGGGGAAATGTACATACTTTGTTACATCTTGTAGCTGCACCAGGCCAGCCTAGCACTGGGGTGTGTTCATTAACTCTGGAAAACGAGTAACAGAGAGAAGTTATTAAGCAGCAAAGGAATTTAAGACTAAACAGAAGCTCCTGCTTTATAACTTCCTAACTCTTTTTCCACTGCAGACAATTGCGTTATGTAATTGTTTTTATAAAAGTAGTCTGACTCATTCTAAAATTAATTTCTTCACTATTAGTATAGGGAAAGTAAAAGGTTCATTACCCTCTGATGACAGGACACATTCTTATTTCCAGCCTGAGTTTGTTGACAGTTTACAGGCCCATTGTTTTTTTTGTGCAGCGTTGTCCTTTAGCTTAACTATGTCCTCTTCATTCTAGCAATTCTCTAGTGATTCTGTGCTTTGAACTGTTTGCCTTGTAAAACAAAGTCAAATTATTTTGGTCTCATCCCATGAGATGGAAATTCAGTTACCGTGGTCATAGTTGTAGCCTTTCTCCGAACATATTCCTGCAGAGATTTTTATCATGATTAAATGGAAGCAACCAGAATTTTCAGAAGATTCTATAGCAGATCTTACCACGCCTACCTCTGCTTCCCTACCTAGAATAAAAACATTCCCGCCTTACTTGCATTTGTTATTTTCATTCCACAGCAAATTCTCGTGTCCATCTTGCAATCTGGTATTTCAGTTTGGGCCTTGCCTTTGTAACTTCCAGAAGACAAGTTCCCAGACTACAAGAACAAATTTTGTTACTATTCTCCAATTGTTTGACCTTGCCTTTTGTGCTTCTCACTCTGAAACATTTCCGTGAGATGGTTAGGGATGGGGATGAGTGTCCTCATAGAGGGTCTAACAGAGCTTCACTGGTAGGAGGGAAGACAAGGTGGTTGTGTTTTCCATGACGGAAGATGTTCTGTCTTCAGAGACATAAACAGTCTGGGGGTTAAATACATGACTGCCTTTGCAAAGAAGAACCAACTGTTTTGCCTAATGGCAAAAGAATATCCTCAAGATTTTGCCCCCTTGTGAAACAACTCTAAACCTCCCTTTCCATGAGAGGAATAGTGCTCTTTCCATACATCCATTAACTAATCCAGTGCTGAAGTTACAACGGGCACAGCTGTGGATAAGATCAGACATTTATTTCCAGCTTGATACTTGACTTTTCATTAGTCTAACTGCACTGGAAGGTGAACTGAAACTATATGAGGCTCAGAATAGAATCGGAAGATGTGTTTCGTCTTGTGGCAGATTTGCTATCAAAAAGGACACCACTGACTAGACATACTGTTTGAATTTAAGAGAAAATAGCTATCTGCCTTTTAGCATGCTTCCTTACCAAACAGAATAATTGGTTCTTTGAAATAAAAATTAGTTCTTGATTCACAGATCCTGGAATGAAGCTCAAATTGGAAAAGTTGTCTCAAATAGATGAGTTTGGAGATACCATTTTGTACAAT
Organism: Buceros rhinoceros silvestris; assembly: GCF_000710305.1. Classification (NCBI taxonomy): domain Eukaryota; kingdom Metazoa; phylum Chordata; class Aves; order Bucerotiformes; family Bucerotidae; genus Buceros; species Buceros rhinoceros. The sequence continues at coordinate 21,641 of NW_010423179.1, forward strand.
AGAATCAACCCATTTAATTAAAAGCTTGGTTGTCAGTCACTATTTTCTTTCCTGTTAAGGTTACTCTGAGATTGAATCGACACACATCACTAAAGATAGAACAGTGCGAATAATGGGTTATGTATCAACTGCAAAATGAAGATCTTCTGAAATGGATAGTAAGTTTTACTTAATTGACTCACTTTTGGGAGGGGGGGTGGAGTGGAGAGGGGGGGGAGTGGTTTTTATGCTTTGAAATGAAAATCTGAACAACTGTTCAAAACATGTCAAAAGAAATTATTTCAACTTGTCCAGGTAGAATGGAGTTCAGATTCTTGTGCTGTAGGGCACAGCACAAGTTGGCAAGTCCACCAGAAAGCCTTAAAGAGGTTTTCTGCATGCTACAAATCCATCTCAAAGCCATTGAGTTCCCCAGAAGGGTTTAGAGGAGTAGCAGAAGTACTAAATAGGTGAAGACCCTTGTTCATGTGTTGCCTTCTCCTCGCTCTGCTTGTGGCTTCCCTGCCTAAGTTTTCTTAGAAAGATTTCTTATTACAGGCTCAATCTTCACATGAAACACAAACTTCTCTGACCTTTGAGGCCACAACAGAGCTCACATATCTCCCACACAGTCTGCTTTTCAGCTTCTATCATTCTTCCGCATCCTGCACCAGACAGACACCAGAGCTACAACCTTATTTAGATCTTCTTCACTTCCTCTCTCCTTCCTTTGAGCTTGGTCCAGTTTTTTCCCAGAACAGCTAATCTCCAACTTGTTGCAGATTTACCTCTTCTTAGAACTTTCCTTGGGCAAGTAATAACCTTAAATTCTTTTGGAAAGTCACTAAATAGATATGATTTTCTCTTTAGTTTCTGCACCCTCTCAGTCTGAATTCTGAAAACTGCACGTAATCACAAATCCTTTGCTTTCAAGGTTTCAACCATCACCTTTCAACTCTTTAACCTGTTCTGAGACCCCCTTCTGCTGATTTGTAGAAGCAGACTTGAAAAAAAAAAAATAAAGCTTCATCTGAAAATTAAAGGAATTAAACAAAACTCTATTTTGAAAGAAAAGTATTAAATACTTAAGATACTAAATCTTGTCACTTACAGCTGGAGGGCAAGAATAGGGAGTTTTTTAGTTAAAGAATGATTTGTGCAATTAAATCTATAGTTCCAGGTATATACCACACAAAAACCCACACAACAGAAACCACTCTAATGTAATTTACTCTCTTTAACTTAATTGTCTACTTCAATCCTTGTAGCTGTATAAAAATGCTAATGTTTATCTAGTTTTAAGGCTCCTCGTGAGTTTTTAATCTAAATTTATGTAACTATATATATCACCGTATGTATCTCAGTTATGTCATGCCTGAATTCTGAAAACTAGACTAACCTCACAGAGGAAAGAATATAAAGATTTGTTTTACTTAATTTTACACTGTTTTGTTAACTGCTTGAGTGCTGCCAAATGAAGCTACTAAGTCCTCATGGGAATCATTCAATCCTGTAATACCATCAATGTTCAAAAGGAAGCTGACAAGTATGATTTTCTCCACAGCACAGCGGTATGAGACTGGATAATGTAGACTCGAGCCTGCAAGATGAAGCGTCTTTTGAGTTGCTTTTTCTGGCATGCTCTCACTAGGCTGAGTCCTTTGCCAGCATAGCTAGCACAACTAGCCCTTACTGTAGCATTTCCGTGAGTTTCTGCTCCGTTCTTCTTACTCAGCCTTGTAGTTATTAGACATTTTCAAACACAATTCTAGCTCCCAAGAGGCGGCTCTTTCAGTAAACAGATACGAATTACTAAAGTCCTACGGAGACAGCAACCAGCAGTCACTGTCACCAACACCTAAATTCATAGTTTTGGTTTTATACTGCCCAGCTGTCTCTTTCGCTTGTGCCTGGTGATTGATGCTCTAGGGGTTACTAGCACTGTGGGGGGAGACAGAAGGTCCTTGGCCCCCCTGCTCTTGTGCCTGGGAACAATGCTGCACAGGCGGATGTGCAGCGCTGCAGCCCCCACAGCATGAACGTGGACACCTCACTGTTTGCTAAGAAAAGCTGGCACCACTTAGAGCCTAGTGATGGGTAAGTTTCAGTAGCCAAACGCTGTAGTCAGTAGCCAGAGTGGAGCCCAACGGATGTGTCAACACCGCAGGACAGCTGTGCAATTCCGGGTTCCTGGTTTTTGAATTACTGAAGACCTGTTGCTTGTTCACGTCCAGCTCACTTCAATTCTTAAGCCGGTATTTTCTTCATAGTGTTTTCTGTTCTCCCCATGCTTGTTTAGGAAGATAATTTGCTGTATGATACCATGAAACAAAGGGGAAAGAGAGAGCATGGCGGTTCCCTCAAGTGCAGAAAAGGGTTCTTCATCATCAGCAAACCTTTCACCCAGGGAATAAGCATTGGTAAATTTTTGTTTCCTAGAAGGCTACGGAATTCAGACCAAATCTACTACCTTTAGAGGTAAAAGAAGCTGTTATGGGAAGGAAAATACCCTAGGATGATAAATATATTGACAGCATGAAGCTAAAATTGGGTGGAGTCAGTATCTGCTAAAGATTATGTCTAGGATTTATGTAAAGCCCTGAAGACCAAAATCCTGTGTCTAGACTATAATCTAATAAAACCAAGGCACATGGCAATGGAAAACATTACTTGAACACTTGGAAAAAAATACTTGAATGAAGTATTTTTTTTTCTTTATGTTAGCACTGCATTTGAGAAACATTGTTCTCTCTGCCAGAGCAATCGCTCCTGATACAATCTTACCATAATATTACAGCTATATTTTTCCATTATAGAAGGAAATAAAAGAGTGACAAAACCCCCATGTATTCTTCTCACCCTCAAAATTAAAAATGTACTTTGTACATACAGCAAGAGAAACTGGCTAACTGCACAGAGACATTTACTACCAGATTCTCAGGCTGTTTGTCTCTAACATATTTTATATTTTGTTCTTGTGGTACTTGAGGTTCTACTATGACTGGCAACAATGCGAAGAACAGTTGGCTGATTAAAAGATTACATTTATATTGCCTGTTACAGGTGGACTTCTGTTTACTCTTGGGATCATCTTTAACTGTTTTCTTTATCCGCAGGCTACAAGTCTTTATTTCAGAATGACTAGCCACATGCGCTCATTGTGTGCTATTTGCTAGGCAACCATGTAAATGACAGACCAGATTTGGAGGCCTGCCTTCCAAAGTGGAATAGACTTGGTTTCATTGTTTCATTTTAAATTAGTTCAGTGGTTTATACCTTCAAACAAAGATACAATATTAGTAATCAATCCTCAAAAGAATATAGAAAAAAGTAGATTCCTTAGTATGGATGGAGAACTAAAGCACAATATTAAGTAGTAAACAATTAAATAAAGTCTATAGGCAGAGAGGTAGATGATTTCTATACAAGCTGCTGTTGGACATCAGATAGTGAACATAAAAAATGGACCCATGTGATATCTAAGGGGATGGATAGCCTATACAGCACATATGTTTCTAAGTAGCTTGTAATTAGTATTCAGAGGTCTCAAAAGGACTCTGCAAATTGACAAGACGACACTTTCAAGATAGAAGTTAATAAAAGAACTGGAATTCAGAAGTCCCTAATCCCAAGACACTTCTAATACTGCATGCATTTTAATTGTTTGTTCACGTTAATGTACTGTATTTGCATAGCAATAGCAAAAATAATTACATTTTGAAACAAATTTCAGGCATATGTCAACACATCATACCAAGACTGCTTTGGCAGTGCTGTCCTGATGAGACTTTGGTTTGACTTTAATGTCAAGTGTGGTAATTCAATTTGCAGTCAGAAAGACCTGGAACTCTCTTCTGCTTCCTGGCCTGCAGCCAGGTCACACTGGGTTGTGATCTCGTAAACTAAGAAGAGTCAGCACAGATCAGAATTTGAGAAAATGAGTCTTCAGTGATTTAGAAGTGATGCGCTTCATTTCAAATCAGTAACGCCTCAGGATGGCATTGAGGGCTCGGTTCCACGACAAAGCCATCATTCTGCCCGAATATAACCCTGATGTTTTGACAACTTGCATTTATTAAAGATCCAAACTACTGTCCTGTCCTGGGATTACACTCCTACTCCGTTCTCCAAGCTGATCTCCACTGGTGCGCTGACTAATGAACTTTGAAAATGCACTATCGCATTCCGTGCCTAGCGTGTTTTCCACACAATTTCTACTACTGTACAAAATGCAGCACTCCATGGGAGGTGCAGCCACCCCTTTACTTCTTTGCCATTGGACATACTTTAAAAAGGCAAAAGTTTTGACTGCTGGTGCAGTCAGAAATAATCTTAGCAGTTGTCACAAAAAAATCCCTACATATGAAACGTAACATTTTTTCTAGGCAGCGCAGACATTTCTACGTAGTTTACAATACATAATATTTATACCACTGATTCTAAAAGGTCCTGAGGAGTATAACTGTGGCACAAATATTTAAGGTGGTTCCTAGATACTCAATCTCCACCAAGACACAGAGAATGATGATAGAAGAGGGAAAATAAGTAACTGATTGATTTCTGACATCAACATGCTTTTAACAAAGAGAAGCAAAAGACTGTTGATGGAAACAAAAAAAGGAGGAGGGAGCATAGTGAAGGAATGCACTTGGTGAAATGTCAAAACAAGATTGAGGTAAGAACTTGATTGTGTCTCTAAGCACTTAAAGATTTTTTCTTTATTATGAGATTTTAAGTGAACAGTGTCCTTTAAACAAACAGTAGAATTTTTTAGCAAATTTCTTGGCATAGTATTTAGGGCCAGAAATGCACTTCAAAGAAATACTGGTTAACAGAAATATTTATCTAATGAGGTCTTTGCACACTATCACTAGAGAACAAAAGGATTGCTTTTGCAAAGTTATAGGCTGGCACTTACTGAGATTTGCAGAATAATAGGCTGTTGCATTGGCTTCCGTGGGATGGCATGATAATTTAAATTTAGTCTACAAAGGGGAGGGGAAAAAAGGTTTCAAATCTCCACCTGTGCCACCTACAGTGAATATTAATCCTTTTAAAAGCTGCAACGGAGTTGCTGCTTGGGGTAATTCTTTGCCTGTATAATGTTTGTTTTAGTAGTTACTAACTTTAAAGTCAAAATTTACTTTAGATGGGAAGTTGTAAATATCAGTACACAAGTGATAGGTGGATGTTGCAGCTGGCCTGAGAATAGCAAGGAGAAAGAGGGAGAACAACAGATGCTTCATATCAGATTCCAAGCTGCTGACTTCTCTAGGCATAACAGAGCAAGTTGCAAGTTATCTGGTCCAGAAGGGTCAGCACCAAAAAAAATTAGTTCTGATTGGCTTTTCTTACAGCTGAACTGGATACATTTCTCCCACTGAAAGATGAGTGACCTAAATAGGTATGATAGCTGTACCAATATCTCTACTGGAATTTCTCTTCATGTGTAGTTTGGTGAAATAAATGAAGCAGGGTTTGAAATAAAATAAAGAAATAATCTGTATACCCCTTAATATTGTGGTTTTCATTATTTCAGATGATCAACATTACAGACATTTCACAGTTTATATTGCATGTCTTCTGGTGCCTTGGACCCACATGAATAAGAAAAGATATTTTTAACTCTTAAGCTCAGCATTATAATTCAGGTCAAATATTCTATCTTATGAACTTTTGAAATAGAATTATTGCCTGCAGATGTTAATTCCCAAAGAGAACATGGTTCTCGTGCTGCGGTGTTGTTCAGGACAGGTTATTATAGATAGTTGTGTAGCTAAACTGTACTCACTATTACTCAGGACAGAAAAAAGCCTCAAACCAATGGGAAATATGACAAGGGAAAATGCTAGGAAAACAGCTTAATTTTTAACATATATAGTCATCTTCATCTCTTGGGAAAGAAAAGACACTTATCACAAGCTAAATTGTGAAGAATAAAGCAAGACTAAAGACAATTACAAGCGACATTACAAAACAAAAATTTGCAGAAAATGGGCCCACTGAGGATGCTTTTGAAGCCTGATAACTTAGAAGTCATTTAAGATAGACAGAGGAAAAAAAGCTAGCATTGTTGTGTAAGTATCAGACATATCCTAAAAAAAAAAAAAAAGCATGAGATGATCACATAAATCTTTTTTATTTGACAATGTTGTGTATAAATACAGTTCAGGTATTCTTAAAAATAAATAAATAGATTAATATCTGTCTATGTTTAGCTCATATGCAGGGTTAAACTCTAGCAGTTGCTCTATCACCCGATGACCCCACCTCCTCCAAAGACACCTGGGAAAAGGAGAGCGCATCCATGGGTTGAAACGAAAATGGATTTAATTAAATAGCCAAACTAATACAAAATGCCAACATAAAGAACACAAAGTCATACTCAGCCCAGAAAATGCGCAGCCACCACAATAAACAAGAAGTCGGTCCTGAGGAGCGCAATGGTCAGCAAGCCTCTCTAAGGACAGGGAAGAAAAGCGGGATCAGAAGTTCCTCTCCTCAGCAAACTGTCTGCTGACCATGACTTTCCTGCTCTGGGGTACCCCTGCGAGCCAGCGCGGCTCGGCTGCCCTGGCTGACTCCAAACCGCTGATGGTCTGCAGACCATGGCAGGCCTGAGATTCTGCCCCAGTGAAACCAGGACAATATCATATCTCTACAACTTCCAGCGAAGTGAACAGGAATTTGAAATAAATTATAAAGATATACTCTGTTTAAAAGGTATAAAGTATTGGGTCTCTCTGCAAAAGCCTTAAGGGAAGTTACTGATCTTTCCTAGTTCATCTTTTCTTAAATGATCAATTTGTCTCATTCTTCTTCAAAAAATACATTCTTACTCATACAGGAAATACAAAAGAGAAAAATTGTTCACCTGAGCATTTCTTCCTGGGTCAGATCTTGTATTGTTTTCTTTAGAGAGAAGCACCTTTTTTCCCCCCACGTGAACATGATCATTTACAAATGGTGTAAGCACCCAAGCTTGATATTTGCTCCTACCTTCTCCCATTTTCACACCTTGGTCTCGAATCCCCTCAGCCTATGACTCCTAGAGTGCAACTGCATTTCCTGCCCAAACAAGCGCTGCTTTTTTTATAATGGAATTGACCAAAAGCTGCTCTCAGTCACCAAACATCATCCACGCCTAAAGAACACTCACCTGCTCAGGAATATTAAGAATTCACCGTATTAAAGAAGCAGCTACCTCTAACATGAATACCAGGAGTCATCATGACTGAAAACTGATCACTGAAATGACTTCACGGCTGAAAACAGCTTACAGCAGAGACAAGGAACACTTTCACCGATGAAAGATCAGACACATTTGGAGTTAGCACGCACCTTCATCTTACAGAGTGATGGCATGCACACCGTTTAGGCGCTGGCTGAGCGTGCAGAATTGCACTAAAGGTACACAGTTCTCAATAAATGACTGGCAGGCAAAAACCAGATAGAGAAGCAAATCAGGCATGAGCAAATCGGAGCAAATGGTGTCTTTACTAAAAGGTAGAGAAGTAAGATTAATACACTTGGGAAGACCCTTAAATAGTGTGAAGCTTCAAGACAATCTCACTTTTTTATAGCTAGCATTAACTTTCTGTTCTTTGTCATTTTTTATAACTGAGTTCTTTCCATTCAAAATGTTTTGACGGGTTAGTTTTCATCATTAGTAGCGTATATTAAAGCACTAGAGGTACCTTAGGGATAGAAAATGCTGTCATGAAAACTTGACTTGTTCTTATGATAATGAAATGCCACAGAGAGCTTTAGTTTCAGCAGTCCCTCTGTAGCAATCTACGTTTAGAAGTCCTGCTGATCACAAGTATATCTCTTCAATTTCTGCTGTCTGTCTGAAACAACCCAAAATAAAGAGCCTACACCATTTAAGAAAAAAAATTGATGTTTTAAACTTTTGGACTCCATACATTGTTGGAACAGTTTATTTCTTGTGCTCTTATACAGTCTAGGCACTTTCCAAAGGAATTTCCATCCAAAACTACTTAAGATATAAACTGAGCAATGGTGCAAAATCCTCAAAGATCAGAGTGGGAGGAAAAAGCTGGCAGCAGAACTGACTCCCCGACATTAGCAGTGTCCATATCCTGGGCAAGACACATGCCTACTGCTCAGTGACAGGGAAAGAAAGACAATGGGAGGAAGGAGGCAGGGAATTATTTTTGCTCTCATTTTTATATCACTCGTTATTTTAAAGCCATCTGTCATGCTTCTTCTCATTCATCTCTTCTATAAACTACATGCCTTCAGTCTCTGCAGTCTCCCTCCCATCCTGTTTTTTCCTATATTCTTTTATGGTAAGCTAACAAAAAACAATTAAAAAGAACTATGTTAGATCACTAACATAGTTTTAGAGAAGCAATCATTATCATTATTTATAAAGTATTTAATACACATGTATACATGCACGGGAATATATCACTAATATAATATCTTATGGTTTAATTTCTGTTGAATTTTCGATGCTGTCTTTTTATGCAAGAAGAGGCAGGTGGATCCAGTGATTCACAAGAGGAGTTCCAGACCACTCTTCTACACCAGTATGGAAAATAGTCCTTGTTGTTTATTTTCAGGAACTACCCAGGAGCCATTCTGACATCGGACTGACTACGGCTGTGAAATATTTGGTATACCACCGATTGCCTTTGACTGTGCAACTACACCATGAGACCTGTGTGTTTGCTTTTCCTTTGCATCTCGCTGCCCACAGTAGCATAAAAGTCTTTGTGCTGGAACCTGCCTTCAGGGTCACCCTTGTGTTTTACATGAAAAAAAAATCTCATGATCCCTTACAGGATCTGTGCCTGTCACTCCCCTTCCTATAGCATATGCCTGAAAAACTTGTGACTTCGCTTGTTCCTCTTTAGTTTTTTAGGCACCCTTCCAGCTGGGAATCTTCAGTGGTGCACGCAAAAAGCAGCAATATTAATCCTTTACCCAAGCGATACCTCTTTGTTTGATAGCATTTTCTGATATGCAAAATAAATAAAAATAAAATAAATAAATAAAACAAAGGGTTTCCCTATTTGAATATTTCCTGAGGTGATACAGCCACTGAAAATGAAGTAACTCCCCACATCTGCTTCACATTTTGAAACATCAAAAATGGATTAGGGAAA
>NW_010423179.1:30826-34018 GCF_000710305.1 Buceros rhinoceros silvestris
ATTTTTAAAGTAATCTGTAAAGAAACCATATTGGCGAGTCCTACTCTCGATTTCTGAGATTTTTCCCCTAGTGCAGGTGTCTGTGAGGTTTTTTTCACTGTCCCTGGTTACCAACACTTCCAGGGGGTGAACAGAACGGGTGCATGACCTCAGACTGGGTGAATCGGAGAAATGATAACGTTCAGAAGTATAACAAGCACATTTTATAGCATTCTCTAACAACGTTTCCAAAACATCATAGCGGGATATTCCACTGTAGAAAACAGTAAGTTTGGAATGCAAAGTTACTGGTAAAACTGAACGAACAGATCACTCCAAGACAGAGAACATGCCAGATGACATTAAAGCAATTGTCAGAATGCTCATCTCTAAATATGAAAAAACTACTAATAACAACTTATAATTTAATTACAAGCATAATTATAAGCAGTTTAAATAAGAGATGAGCCAGCAGGAAGATCTGTAAATCAGTTTCCTTTGGAGACAGCAAATGAACGGAGATAAATAGTCATTTTATTGTCAAAGCAGGCTGCGATAAAGGCAACGCGTATCGGCCTTTCTTAAGATTCCTCATGAGAATCCCAAAGAATACAGCTTTTGAAAGACTTTATACAGCCTCCCAGCACAGACACCATATCCCACGCGAAGAACAAAACCTAATCTTCCTTGGACTAATATTGATAAAAGTTACAAGTATTTGAAAGAATTCTACTGCTGAACAGAGTTTGGACAAGCCAATTTTTGCCTTTACAGGCAAAGCATGATTCTTTTCTGTTTGACTTTTGAAATAACTTTGCAAAGCTCAAAATTGACGTCTTTGTTGGATAGGTATCTAAATGTTAATCTTGTGAAAGAGATCCACAAAGGAACTTCTATTTCTCTACTTTTTCTTCAGGAGTAAAATGCCTTCTCGTCCAGTATTTCTCATAATCTAAAGCCACAAAGGGACGTTAAAGACTCTTCTGCTGATTTGTGCACATACGTAGCTGTCAATAATTACATTTGTCTAAATCTGCTATATTTCAGTTTCTTTTAAAAACTGCTATGGTCCATCATGCATTCTTTTAGGCATTCACATACAGAGCAAGTTTTGTGTGAGTCTAAGTAAACAAATGTATTATTTTGCCTTAGATTTCAGTCAGAAGTATCCCAGGCAATTAATGCCACTATTCAAAGATAGATTCTACCCATCGCAGGGTTAGTAAGAGCCGTTTGATAAGTGTTCAACCGTGTTTTGAACATCTCCAGTGTTGGAGACTCCGCAACTTCTCAGGGCTTCCAGTGTTTGACCATCCTTTCAAGAAAAAGGTTTTTTCTTATGTTCAGACAGAATTCTCTGTATTTCTATTTGTACCCATTGTCCCTTGTGATGTCACTGAGATGTCACCGAGAACAGTCTGGCTCTGTCATATTTACTCCCCTCATGGACCTACACATTGATAAGATACCCTTTTATCTTCTCCACGCTGAGCAGTCCCAGCTCTCAGTCCCTTCTTATATGAGAGGTGCTTGTCCCTTAATCATCTTTGTGGCGTTTTGCAGGACTCACTCCAGTATGTCCATGACTCTCTTGTACCGGAGAGCTCTGCACTGGAAATGGAATCACAAATGTATCTCAACATGGTTGAGTAGAGAAAAAGAATCACCTGCTGGTGCTGCTCTACCTAAGGCAGCCCACGGTGCTGCTGGGCTTCTTTGTTGAAAGGTCACATTGCTGACTTATGTCCAACTAGGTGTCCACCAGGACTGTCAAGGCCTTTTCTGCAGAGTTGATTTCCAGCTGCTCAGCCTTCCACCTGTACTGGTGCATGGGGTAATTCCTTCCAGGGTGCAGACCTTGGCACTTCCTTTTGTTGGTCTTCATGAGGATCCCGTTGGCTCATTTCTCCAGTCTGCCAAGGACCCTCTGAATGACAGCACACTCGTGTATGCATCAACCAACCCCTCCAAGTTTTGTATCGCCTGTGAACTTGCTGAGGGTGCACTCTGTCTCCTCTTTTAAGTCACTACTGCGGAAGTTATTTGGATTTTGGCTTATAAAGTCAGGTGACCTGTTACTCTTTATGAACCACATCCACAGGATGCAAATCCTGGGTGTAAGTATAATCACAATCTATTTCCCTGCCCCTGAGAATACGTTTCTTGCATGAAGTACAAAAACTTCCCCAACTACTCTGCATTTGACTTGATCTTGAAATAAACATTTGACAACTGCGTCTGCAGAGCATCTTACGAAATGGTTCACTACTTCCCCATAAATGTGCAGTTTGGATTGGGAAAAGTAAAAAAGCAACGATTTCAAATTTGAAGGCCTTGATGATATGTATTTAGCATCATATTAAAGCCTTTAATTAAGCTAATGGATTCTTAGTGATGTTGAGCATCTCCTGTCCCCTCTGAAGGCTGGAAAGATTAAGACCAGGCTACTTATTAAGATACAGAAATATGAAGATAAGCGCTAGCCTTAAGAATTTTTCATATTTCTAAATAGAGCTCTGATTAATATTAAAATGATGTGATGTTCCCATGTTTAGCCCAGTTTAGCTGAAGGCTGACAAAAAGAACAGTGGAAAGGAGATGAACTTCCTACACTGTATGTCTCAATGAGACATGAGCTTCAAAGGCTGTGTAGGCATCTCAAAACTTAATGCAATTAAAGTTAATCAGTTCGTGGTCCCTTTGACTGTGTACAAGAAAATGTGGATATTTTTTTTCCTCCTTCATTAATGCTACATTTAGAGTTCTATCTTTTAAATACACAAAAGGAAAAAATTGACAGCTCACCTATATCACAAATACTGTATATTTTGCAAAACGTATTTTTAATGTGTTAATATTTTTTCAGTGCGATGAAAGACATTTCTGTGAGATACTTAACTTCTTTCCTGCCTGTCGCATTTTCATCATTAATACAGCTTTGCTGAGCAGCTGACTAAATGGTAATGAAAAGCAAAATTTCTGACTTCCTTCGTTACGTGTTTCTGGGCAAATGATAACATGCTTTATTTTATCTATCCGAGCATTTGCTCACAGCCCTAAATGGAGCCCCCACTTCACTGGGGCTTTTGGCATAGTTCCTGTATTCCTAGGATAGGTTCTTAGAACTACTGGGCCACGAATGTCCTTTTACTACTACTGAAAACTTTTATCATTATTATTAATAATTGTATTAATACCATATATTAACATTAA
>NW_010423180.1:0-2020 GCF_000710305.1 Buceros rhinoceros silvestris
AGTGTATATTTATGTGAAAGAATTAAGAAATACTCCCATTGAAACCTCAATTATATAAATTTCTAAAAGAATCAAAGTTAAACGGTAAATGAGCAATTGAGCAGATGCCCTTAGAGAAGTTAAGAATAATGTTTAGTTGCTTATATCAGGTTTAATCCAGGAAATATTGTTCAACAATATCTCAGTTACGCAGTGTAAGAACAAAGTAAGTCCTCAATATTTACCCCGAAACACAGATGTGCCGTTTCTTATATTTCTCTATAGCACATATTCTGCTTAATCTTTTTCTAAGGTGACTTTGTCCTAACATTTAGAACATGCAACTTTTGTACAACGTAATTCTTTAATAGTTTAAAACTAACTTTAGGTGTCCTTAGTCTCCAGCTGCTTGCAATGCTCAGACAACTACTGGAGGTGTCTGAAAAATGACAGTTCAACTTTGCAGGAGCATTCAAAAATTCAAATTTTGTTTTCATTCCTTACAAAAGCAACAGCAGCAAAGAATTGTTTTAAACACACACAATGCCAGGGCATTGAAGTAACTTTACGAGTCCAGCCATTGCTTTTTAACGGTGGTCTTGGCAGAGTCAGAGCACCAAACCATTTACAAAGCATAAAGCCAGTTCCTAGTAGACATAACTTTGTTCACACTTGGCATGTATCCCCAGTGATCTTTCTTAGCTTAGAATCTCAGCTCAACAGGAATCTTTTCCATCTCAGAAGCAAGACCCTCTAGTCCAAATTTCCACTACATTTACCATGGATATATGGCTCCTGTGTCACAGCTATTACACAATTGGTTTTTAATAAGGCCTAACTAAGCTTGCATTTGCCTAGAAAATAGTGTATAGTCATCTCTAATGATGAATGGACTCACATGTCATCTCTAAAGCCCGGTGAGTAAGGCACTGACCTGAAAGAGACTTCAATTTATCACCTCGTTCTACCTGGCTTCAATTTATCCTTGCTACAAAATTCTGGCCTAGCTCTAGAATTAAAATCTGTTTCTCTAGCTGACCCTAGCTTGTAGGCTCTGGAAGTATATCTCATACTGAGGTCTAGGTGTAGCATTTGCTGGGCGATTGTAGCAAGTGCTGGAATTTCACTTCCTACATCCTGTTTTCCAAAGGGGGGATTCCAGATATACACAAGCAAGAAAGAGGTCATGGTGGAGTCTGCTGTTTCTCTCATCAGAATGGTGGCAGTCATTGTAACATGCATCCACACGGCAGTACGGACAATATGAAGGTATTAAGGTCATGCTGTGAAGACATCCATCGCCCTCCTTTTTCCAGTGACAATAGAAAAAACTTAGTTGACCATTTTTGTCACTTAAGTAATGTGTCTTCAGTGATGTTACTATCTTCCTCTCTTCTTCCTCTGTAAAAGCAACACTCTAGAGCAAGTGTGAACAGTTTCAGGCTCTCTTCTCACTCTCCAAGCTGAATGCTCAGCTCAAGCCTGTCAGCCTTGTAACTGAGTGAGCAGTGTGCCTAGCTTGAGCAAATATGCCCTGAAAATTAATCTGCACATGAGGCTCTACAGCATCTGGACTGGCACTGGCTCACATCCAGAAAGCTTAAGAACAGTGTAAATTACATCTAGCTGTATATGAGGATATTTATAGAAATATGCATATATCGGCAATTACAGATCTGCCTAATGACGATATTAGCAGATTATAGTTCTAATCTATGCAGGCCTAAGATCCATCAGCAATATTACTGGGTGTGGTAGGTCAGCAAAGATCTCCTTTTTCGGAGAAGTTTGCTTTAAGCTATCCTATAGCATATGTATTCCCTACCATGTGACATCAAGCAGCATCCTCATAAGTTGAAAGTTTTCGCACCGCTGTCCCTTTAAAAGTCACGCGACTGTGCTGCGAGCTCAGTTGCTTCCCGTGCTCTCGGCCACCACGGAATGTGCCGTGCCCGCCTGGCTGCCTGCCTGCCTGCTTCCTTGCTTGTTTCTCCCGGAGCCGCCACCGCCCTCGCGCGTTCACGGACGCGGAGAGCCCTAT
>NW_010423180.1:2098-5773 GCF_000710305.1 Buceros rhinoceros silvestris
CGCCCCCGCCCCCGCGCGTCCCCCGCTGCCGCGAGCCCTATCACTGCCACCACCACGTTTCAACACAGCCGCGCCATGGGGGGATCAGAGCCCCCACCTCGTCGCGACTGAGGATCCGTGCCCGAAAACCAACTGAGCTGGTTTTGCCGGAAGAGCCGCCGTGCCGCCTCAGCACGCCGCATCGGAGCCCTGCATCGGAGCCCCGCCAAGCCGGGTCTGGACTGCCGGCATGCCCGAGAGCTGTTTGCTTTTGCTTTGCTCCATTCCACGACAGAGACTGGGACGACTTTAGCCGTTTGCTTTTGCTTTGCTTCATTCTGCGACAGAGACTGGTAGGACTTTGTGCCAATTCCGCTCTATCTCACGCTGCCAGGTAATTCGTAACTGCGCGGGTCTCTGTGTGCCGCTCACGCCGCAGAACCATGTGGCCACTGCCATCTTGGATTGCTGCCGCGGTCCGTGTTTGCTTTCGGGTTAACCCTCGCCATCCCAAAACCCTCAATACCTCACTGTTTTCCTTTGTATTTAGTATATATTTGTTTGTAGTGTTATTAAAGTTTGTTTCAGTTTCCAAAAAGCATTTTAGAGGTCTCACAAATTCTTTTGATATTATCGTTACCGGACCTTGGCTCAGCCTCAGCCAAACCGGTGACACTGGGCATATTCCAGGATGAGAGCCTAAGCCTTTGAGCAGAAAGCAACTTGAACAAAGATGCAAAGGACTTCAGTGGACTGCATAAGACTGGACATGGGTACTCTGACTGACCATGGGTGAGCATAAAGAGGCCAAATTTTGGTTTACTTCACGCTTACCTGGTTCTGTTGACCGTCCTTCATGGAGAAAAGCCAATTTATGCTATTCTTGGCCAACATGAAGCAGCTGGAATAGCCTCTTCATGCTCACTAAGTGAGGGTCACCCATCTACAGCATTTTTGGACCAGCAGCTCTAGGAATCTAGTGTTCCTTAGCTGTTGCGGGCTCACCCCAGAGTTCTGCAAGCTGCCCCTACCCTAATCATCCAAACCCTTCCTATTATACAGGAGATGAAGAGATTATTTGGCCTGGGATGTTGTGTCATCTTTGTCTACATTATAAAATGTACAAATTCACCAATTCAAGGGCAGCTGTCAACTGGGAATCGTTCATTTATATAAGGTAACACAGTGTTCCATTAACAGAACAGAAAGGCAATAACTGGATCGAAGATTCCAGCTGAGAGTCAATGAAACCAGCAAAGCAAGATTGGTAGTTCTTAGTGGAGAACCTCCATTACTACAACAAAATTGTCTTGCTTTCACCCAAGAATCTTGCTGCTATTGGAAAATTAAAGCAACAAAATGAAAGATAAATGGGTCCACTGAAGAGATGGTGATTAGTTTTCTAAAGAAACATTATTGTGCATTGTTCAAGAAAATAAATACACAAAGGAAACCCCACACATTAAGTTTATTGCAGCTTCTAATATGTGCTATTTTAATTAAAGGGTAGAAGAAACCTGTTGGGTAATTAGATCTTGAAATACAACTTGGCAACAGATATATAAGCACCATAGTAATAACTACAGCTGAACTTAAAATCTCAGCCTTTATCTATAAATGTGATACCCATATTAGTTTACTGTCCCTTATGGAGTCCAACTTATAAGAAAATGTCTAGATTTACTGCAAGGCAGCTTGCGATTCAACTCTCCTCAGGATTTTAAAAACAGCTCAGAGTATGTTTACATTGCAGACAGCACACACTGCAGCTTATGTAGACATCTGCGAGCTGCTTTAAACTGCTATGCATTAGAGCACCAGCATGCTCTGCAAAGCCAGCACGAGTGAGTGGGTGAGTGAGTGAGTATTGTGTCAGTAATGCAGCCTTCTTTATCAAATTCTGGTGGGGTTTGGTATGGTTTTTTTTTTTGCTTGTTCATGTCTTCACATTTACTTTCAACAAACGGATGCCCCAGAATGAAACTCTTATTTTCTGAGTAACTTGGATCTTTTTTAAATTAGTGTAAACATATCCTCCTGTAGATATACAGCCATCTTAGAGTGATCTGATATACATTAGGATAGCCTATGCCCTGATAAACCTGAGTGGGACAAGCCCGAGGTGAATTAGAAAGCTTGCAATATACTATAGTGAACAGGGTGCCTTCTGAAAGGACTTCATAGCATCTCAGAACTTGAGTTGCCAGGAAATAATGAGACTTACCTCATAGCAATTATTAGCCTGAAGAAGCAAGAGACTGTAGAAAAACAAAAAGAAGGTTTGGGCCTTACACAGGATATTTTACACTAATTGTCCTCCCAAATACCAGAAATGACCATCTGACATGCATATCTCAAGAAAATTTAGTTAATAATCATAGAAATATGTGGTGGCTATTCTTAGCTTGTCTTTGATGTGCTCTTATTTTTACCTGCTGTCAGAATAGGACACAACACATGGGAAATTGGCAACATTGGCATTCCAGGCTATTTAGGATGAAGGATCCAAGAGCAACTAGGAAGCACATCTATTGGCTTTTCATCCTCCAGCAAAAGTAACAGCTGAACAAAATGTTTCCAGCTATAGGTTGGAAATAAGTCCTACATATAGGCGATTTACTGTCATTTGGTCAAAAGACTTAATCGGTCAGGTCCTGTTTTGTCTGCAGAGACCAAATCCTGTCAATTACAACAAAAAAACCCCTTTCCAGTTAGTTGCAGAAAATATTGTGCTACCAACGGTTATCCATAGCCTTATTACAGTTTGGCTGGCAATACAGATATGCAGGAAAGAGTTCACACGACTCCAAATAACTGCAAGAAAACACCAGGACCTCAAAGTGATTTTCAGAGTCAGTACAAAATGGGAGCCATAATAATACAAACCAGGATATTTTGCTTCTAAGCTGTGAGTTGCTGTTTTCAATTTTGTACGTACCGTTATTGTAATTTACAGTATATATAGACTACTGCTAGATTTAGAAAACAGAGAAGAAATAGGAAACACTTTGAAACTAGATTCCTAGATCCAGAAAATCCGTAGTCCACATATTGCCTAGCTGCACCCAGCCTGAAATGAAATACAGAAGGAATAGCAATTGTTAGAAACTCAGTTTAGAAGCCATCAAAGGAGATGTGCTTGTTTATAGGTAATGGCCCTTGATAAAGCATGCCAGCTGGTGGCTGTGACTTCCCTGCTTCAGAGTTCTGCAGTGCAATGAACCATACGCTTAGATGACTCACTGCCCACAGGCAGGACCAACCTGTCTGATGTTGAAGAGGAGCTAGCAATATCAGGGTGGCTCTGACAGGGCAGGCTGATCTGGCAATGCCCTGTGGATACAGTCAGAACATAGTGCTGAGCTGCTTGTGTGCAGACACAGTGACAGAATCAGTATAGGATGTACCCTCAGTTCGTTTTGCTGCTTTTGCATTTTTATTTGCTGTGACTTCTGGTATATGGCAATTGCTTGTTACCTGATATATTCTTAGCACTGCTTGTGCTTTTGAATCTTTCCCTGTCTTTAGTTACCAATCTCCCGTACCCATGTCTTTTCTATTTTGCACTGGATTCACTAAGCTAGAGAATTTACTGAACTTTCCTTTTGATGGATCACACTCTTGTTCGTTAGTTCATTTACTTTAAAAAAGATATAAAGATACAAAACAGAAATAATCTGCACATCAGAGTTCCCT
>NW_010423180.1:5840-9038 GCF_000710305.1 Buceros rhinoceros silvestris
CAAATCAGATTTCCCTCCACTCTACCCTACTGCAAATGCAACAGCTACAAAAATACAATGTAATGCACTAATCTTTTAATCTTTCTGGTCTGATCTCATGGCTGCCACTCCTCTGACGAGGGGTTGGGCTAGACAGCTCTTGGGGACCCTTCTGCTCTGAGCTGTCCTGTTATTCTGTTTGTTATGTTTTTCACCTTGAATAGAGCAGCACTAATGGTATACATTGTTCCCTTATATGAAAAGACTAGTTCTCAATTTACACAACTTTATATTCCAAAGAAACAAGGGCATACGTCCATGTTGTTGGACCAAAGATCTTTTAAAGGTCAATGAAAAACCCTGGGAATTGTCACATTCTCTCTCGCTTCAGAAGGAAAGTATCTCCAGTATCTCTACACAAAGCTGTATCATATATGACTGAGTCAAAATGAGGTGGTTTTTTCCATGAAAAAGTATGTTCTAAGTTACCAAGGGCCACACATGGAAATTCATAACCTCTGCTTTGCAAGGAATCATACTTCCTAATCATAGTAGTGTCTTCTGGTCATCTTCATAATATATTTGTGAACCTTCCTTATATTCCAAATGTACATTGGGAGTACAGCGAAAAAATGACACATTTATTTGTCTCTCAGTGGTTAGAAAAACAGAAAACATTGTCACCAGTCATTGTCTTTGGACAGCCTGTACTCTCCTATGCAGTCCTTCATCTCCAAACATGGTTACAGCCATACCTGTTGCAAAAAAGTACAGCTTCTTATGTTCCTTTCTTTTGTGAACGGCACAGATATAACTACCCACATGCAGTGTGAATCATTTGAGGATAATTGTGCACAAAGGCAAGCTTTTCACTAGTTCTGCACACCGAAATGTTCATAGCTTGCTGAATTTATCATACCATGTGTACTAATAGGCTTTTTAAAAAGGCAACAAAAATCCTCCTCTTTAGCAGCCTTGAGCAAGCTTCGTTGGGAGCCACAGTCACTAATCCCGTCAGGGTAAGCCAACTAAATAGAGGGCAAAGAACAAGGCCAGCTACATGATTCTGCCCCAACAGGACAAACCAGCAAAGATAATGGGGCATGGCATTCCTCTCATCTCCTGTCTCGAGTGTGAATATTAAGAATTTCTGGTTCCTACTCATACTAATAAGGTAAAAACCTTCTACTCCACAATATATCTTCCATGTTTTTCAGGGGGGCGCATTAAATTGCAGCCTCATTTTTATAGTTTCTTCAGAACACACACCTTATCTGGATATACTCGTGACAAACTGAACTAGACGTTTAAACAGTAAAGGCTTCACTATCTGACTGGGAAAACCAAAGTGGCAAATGCTTCCTTTGCTTAGGTAACTGCAATAGTAAGTCCTTGACATAGGAGGTGGTATTTTGATACATGGGTCTCACACTAACATACAGTAGCTGCTCTGAAACAAAGGGTTCCAGACGTTCATCTGTACAGAGGAAACTTCAAAGCAACAATGGGAAATCGTATGAGTCTTGGGTATTTGAACAAGGTTTGTGATGCTCTGTGTTTGTTCTCTATGTCTAGGTAGCATTATCTTCCTGAAACAGATTCAGTGGTTGGTTTAGTGTTTCTGAGGAACTGTATTTGTAAGATGTGACAATAGCCATTCGTTTTGTGTAAAATAGCAGAATAGAATAGGAACACAAACAATGAGGCAGGCTCGGTCAGACTCCTGATTTCAAAGCAATAACTCAGTATGGAGATCAGTTGGTCCCACTTGCTCATAATCCAGAGAATAAATAGGGTGAAAATAGGAAGCAATAAAAGCTGAAGACTGTACATAGCATGAAGTAAACTTATCTTCAAAGAAGCAGTTTTGAAAGGCATGCTGTCACACTGGGCTGGCTAATAACTATCAATTGCCTTGTCATATGCTCTGAAATAAGTGGCACGTGAAATAAGTGGGATCATCACTCTTGAATGCTTCACGCACACGCTGCATAAAACATGAATTAACCTGAGAAAAGTTATATGCCATTTAGTAATGCAATTAGATACTCCCACAGTAAGTCCAGTTCTAGTACATTCAGCTGTGCCACAAATTACTTGCCAAAGGAAAGACCATTGTTGCATCACTGATGTGTTATTGGATTTATTTGTAAACATGATGTCTGAATGTCTTTCTTTCAGGCTGCAGAAGAAAGGCAACAACAATGCAGATTCATACATATTTTCACTACTTTTTTTTGTTCATTTGTGTTTTGAAAGACAAAAAATGGGAACCAGTAGTCCAAACATAGGTATCTAGAGCAATTTTAGGTGCTCTACCTTGTCTTATGTTGCTTCCTGGTGTTGCTCCACACAGACGTAGGGATCCTCTTCAAAGCCTAGTCGTACCTGCCAACCTCTGACATTTCTAGTACCCCAAACTGTTTCAAATATAAAATACTACTTATGTTTAGGTGGCTAGTCCAAAGTCTGGTAAAAATTATGAAGCTATGTCCAATTCAAAAAACTCTTAATTATACATCTCCCTCGGTTATACATTTCGTTAATGAAATAACTTGCCTCAGTTGGAAGGCTAAGGACACCAGACTTGCTAAGAGGTTGCAACTGTGTTGGCACGCAACCCAGACTCCAAGCTTGCTCTCTTATTCCTTTACAGGGAGAAAGTGCTATTACTTCACATGAAGTTTGCATTTTAGTTCTTTTCTGAAGCCTTGGTGTCTGAAGTGCTCAGGCTTAGTGGACATACAGAATTTGGTACTGGAATTTTCCAAACACCTGCTTGTTATATTTTGGTTTTGTGTGTGTGTGTGCCTGAAAATGTTTTTGGGCTATTGGAAGTTAGAGACCAGGAGTATGCTCACAGAATAATTCCTTTGCAATAGAAACCATAGTATCCCACCTAATATGTCTGGCAGTCTCTAAACATGACCAGTCACACATAAGCTGTATAAGACACTTTCACAGTCATTGTCACTGACACGTCTCCTGGCATGGCTGAATGTGCTAAAGCCACATCCCTTTCTCTCTCATTTTGTAATATCACTCTGACTCAGTTTTTGTCCTCCTGAGGAGAAAATTACAGCCTTTACTGTAAACAGGTCAAAACATTAGCAAAACATTGTCTTTTGACTCTGGATTTCAAACCTTCATGTAAAAACTTCAAAACAGATCCCATATACTAAGTAAAACATCTTTTACCATGACAACCAACATTCACTC
>NW_010423180.1:9145-13554 GCF_000710305.1 Buceros rhinoceros silvestris
CTTTCCTAACTTCCAGTTTTATTTTTCAGCTGTCTTGAGTTCAACATAAGAACTTCCGTTCCTACAGTATATCCAGTGAGTTCTCTGTAATGTCTCCACCACTTCTCCATCCAGCTGGCTAATTATTCTACAGAAGACTAGTTTACAGAAGACAGCTTATTCTACCCCAGAGTTGAAGGGCCTTACCTTTACCTCTACCTCTCTCCAGCACGAATTACTGAAGGTGAAGTCTTGTGCCAGCAGGCATCCTTACTGGCATGGAGGAGCCAATGCTGACATAATCATTAGAAGAGCAACCAGTACTAATCTTCAACTGTTATCCAGGGAAGCATAGTGCACTACCCTACTATCGTCTTTTTCTGTAAGGCGTACAAAACATAAAAGTGTGCAAACAGGAAGGGTATCAAATGAATTATACAGAAATATATCTCCAAGAGTGGATGTTTCTGACAAAGAGACACTTGCCAATTATTTTCAAGATAAGGGGAATATTGTACACCAAAAGGAGGGCTGTGGAATACTAGTTTAGTCTACTAGTATATGAAAACTGACAATTGTCTATTTCTCACTTCATTTCTGGCAAATTTACCTGTATTCCTACACCCCAACACACAGGTGGGAATTTGCAGGCCTTTATATTTACTTAGAAGTTGATGCTGTCTTTGCATTCGCCACTTTGTACGAGGTGGAGTATTCCAAGTGTAACAGCTCCTCTGAACAGTTCTCTTCTGAAAAAAAAAGTTATAGCAATCTTCACTGGCCACCGTTCGTACCTGGAACAACACTAAAGCACCTAGCTTACCAGTGATTCATTCAGGTGCCCTTCCAAACTCTAAAGCTGAAGGTAATTGACTTCCATAAATTTAGAACAAAGGAAACGTATTTCCTAATTCAGATCACATTGTTTTCAAACAAGTTCCATCCCATTTTAGCAAGACGAGTAGCACCAGGGTTATGTATTTCAGTATGGTCTCCTGCTTAAAACTGGGTTACAAGTTCCCAGTTTTACTTGTGATAGTATCTTAATAGCGTATTGTAGTATTGGTGTGTTCAAAAGCCAGTATTTTTTTATACTCATGTTTAAGTCACGCTTTTAAATAATGATAGAATGTGTTTGCAACCATGACACAACTAGAGATTGTAATAAAACCCATTGAGAAGTGGTGATGTGATCAAAGGATAATTCTGGGAGCCAGGCTATTTGTATATTCTTCTGTCACCTCTGGCACTCAGTCCAACTCTGGCATGTTTAAGTTCCCCACTCCTAAAATTACCTGAATTGCACAAAGTATTACTTGATTTTAACAAGACAAAATATTCTACTAGGTATTGATGTGGAAAGTAAACTTTAGAATGGATTGAAAGATTGACTGGAAAATGATTCTGTTCACTGTTTTCCTGCAAACACTGTACGTAGATAATTCTAAAATTCTCTTCATCTCAAAATTTATGCAACTTTAGTAATTGCATTTTAGAAAGAGCTTTGAAGTGCATTTGGTTGAATTTTGCAATCACAACAAAGATGGGTAGAGCATGGACGTGACAGCTTGGGACAAGATATAAATTTCAGACATGGCAATTTTTTCTCTTACTTCTGATGCTGCAAAACCTTTGTGAACAGCAGGCCTTTGCATATGAATTTTAGAGGTTTTCTCACAGGACAGCATTTTTTTGCAGCTCTTTGAGTTTTATAGATCTTTTTTGAGTTACATAAAAGACTGACTAAAAATAAAAAACATCCCTTTCTAAATAAGAGAGTTTTTAACACTGTGATCTCTTGAGAGATTTCCCTAATTTGCTCAGATAATGCTTTCAGTTCTGATTTACAAAGTAATTCATTGTGATTAGTACAAATCTCCGGTTAAAACCTAAAATCCCTACTTGTATAAACCAAATGTATCAAACGCTTATCCCTTGAGGGAAAAGCCTTTATCACTTATTCTTCCTTCTTGATACTTCAGAAATGCCTTTGCTTTTATTAAGGTCAGTAGATTTGCTTAGCTTTATAGCAACTTATATCAAACTCCAATATTTACTTAGAAGCATTGAATTGCTTACTACTGGAGTTTTTAGGGTCTTTTAAACATGAAATAACATTCAGTTTGTATTAGAAAAGAACACATCGGGGAAAAGAAATCGAGTTAATTACACTTTTTATTATTTCCAAGCTTTTAATGTTCACCTGGGAAAAAAACCCAAATAACTGATTTATTTTCATATCTTCTAATTCATATTAAAAAAAAAAAAATCCAATTTTTCTTCCAGGAGTAGATTTTGCTTTGGTATTTCTGATCATAATGGAGCCACTACATCAAAGTTAAAGCTTCTCCAATACAATAGCAATTAAAAAAAAAAAAAATCTCAGTTTCTCAAAGGCAACTTTCCATACTGTAAAATAAGAAGGTTTCATTGCCTATGTGAAGATATTTTCTTCTAAAGCATTCTTGTGAAACAACAGTAAACAAAAGAGGGCTCGTTTATAAAATAGAAAATCAGTAACATGAAGAGAAATAGTTGAAAACTCATTGTTCAATATTCATATGGCATGAGAGTGCTTTTTGCTTTGTCAGTAGAAATAAAGTTGAAGGTAGTGACTTTCTAACAGGAAAGAAAATCTGCTTTGTGATTACTCCCTAGATCTATCAAAAGACAACATGAGTGAGAACATTCTGCTTATTTATTAATCAGAAATCCAGACTTCTTTTAATGCTAAGGTCTGCCATTATGTCTGCTGGAACTTGGAGTGACAAGGAATTTACTGCCTGGGCCGAGTAGTGTTATTTCTTTGAGAAGAGAAAGTGAAAACCTCAGCAGTATTCCTTAGAAATGAGCCTCCCTATAGCGCATTGATGCAATTCCTGTGATGTGTTGTTATTAACCAAGTCTTTAGACTAGTTACGCTACATGTTATTGTCAGAATCTCTACTTTTTTTTTGCTAGCTTTTTTAGGTGAAAAAATCTATACCTTGAAAAATAAGCCACAATGCACGTGTACTTGGCGATAAGTTTGATATGCTGCTTTACGCACATTCTTACAGAGATCAAATTTCCTTTGGTGTCTATAATAACACCTGGTACTCTATTTTTAGATACACAATAGTTCAAACTTTTGACAAACCTATTATTACCCCTCAGCCCTACAAATCCCAGGAGAGAAAATAAAGCGGAAGAAAATACAGTAAAATGAGAGAGATTGTTTAAAGCAATAGGAATTCATTGCTGTAGGTTAACTGCTACTTTTCATTCATGGGTCAAAAATAATGTAAAGACTTTAAAGTGAAAAAAGAGAAACCATTAGCAAGCTTTCTTTGTGAGACAAAAATATTGACATCTTGTAGGAGATAGACAATGGAGGTTATCAAGGCAATACAGTTAATAAATCACAAGAATACAGAGTTAGGAGATCAAGAATTTCTTAAGATATCTATTCCGTCTCACCACACTGAAGCCAAATCAAGGCTGCCTGGATAATCCTTAAATTATGTTTGTCTGGCATATTTTCTTGAAAACAGTTTTCCTCAGTCCCTATAGATAGCTCATTCTAACCTGTCATTAACTAAAATACCAGAAATGCATTCTTAGTATACCATCTTTTAGCGTGATTAGCCCTCTCTTCTGACTCCTAATTCTTCATATTGCTTTCATTTGACGCTATAAAGCATTCAAAACTGTTTAGGCTTTTTTGCTTTGTTTCGCAAACACTTTTTAGTGTTAAATCCTTAGAGATTCCTTTCCCATTAACTAATATTTCTCTTTATTACTCCTCCTTTTAAAATTGAAAAAACTGCTAGGTTCAGTTTTCACACAAAATCTATATTGATTTCTTCTTTATTTCTGATTTTATGGTTGATTAGTTTAAAATTGGATATATCTGGAGACACCAGAGCCTAAAAAAAAAATCCAAGCCAGGAGATTTCACCAAAAGCAGCTATTTTTCAGGAATCTGATGACGGAGAGAGAAGTAGTTTGCTTGGTCTTGCACAAGACCTGATTTGAACACACCATTAACAATGGCTCGGGTGGGTATATTTTAGTTAGCTTTAGAAGTCTTGGCTAATAAAACCTCAATGGTCTATTTTATTTTCGTTTAAAAAAGGTTATTATTAGACAGTTCTGGGTAAAGATTCAGAATAGTGACCGAGTTCCAAAGATGTTACTGGCTTTGCTGACTCCTAGTCTTCTTTACGCAGTCTGGCCCGGCTTTGTGTTTGGCATCCTCAGTAGGGTAAAAGGTCAGCAAGAGATTTACCAGGACGCAGCCTGCCCCATTACATCTCTTAGACGATGTAACAAAAATAGACTGATAGAATGTCGCTTTATAGGACAGGTACTGTCATAGGATTAGATATTGTTGAAGGAAATTCTGAAGCTTTATTCAATATTGACCAAATACCAATACATAATGGGGG
>NW_010423180.1:13635-30320 GCF_000710305.1 Buceros rhinoceros silvestris
GTGGTGCGGGGAAGGTACTGATTTCTCAGTTCTGTATATTGGGAGTAACTTGAATTTGCAGTTCACTAAGAGATTCAAACTTTTGTGTGCAGATGGCGAAGATGACCAAGCCAGCATTCCAAATGAAGAATAGTTCTGTCCAGCTCCTTAGATGGTATTTTCCAGCTGATGAAGACATCTATACTGAGATTCAGAAATGAACAAATGAACAGTTTAGATCATGCTGATCTGGTTTTCTTCACTAGGACTTTTTCTAGAACATTTATGAAATTAAATTGAAGAAATGTAAGCAATGAATTTTATAAACGCAGATAGTTCTGTAGAGCCGCACATTTATTACAGAAAAAGCCTACACTAAGGGAATATTAAGATTACATTTGAAGCTGATGAAAGGGCAGGGGGTTTTGCCTATTGGTGAATAGGATCTACCAATCCTATTCACACAGAAAGCACGATACCTTGCAGAAAGTAAGTTAGGAGGTGAAGCAGGTTTAGGGACAGAGTTTCTCCTTTACTTGATTTAGTCTACAACTAAACACAAAATAAATCCTTTCTCCTTTTTTCCAGCCTGATCTTTCTATTGCTAAGTCTTGGTGGATCAGAAGTCCCATATGACAAAATGGGCATTTGATTTATGCTGAAATAATCTGGATGGACAAGGAAGAAATATAAATTGTCTGCGTAATATACATTGTATTAGCATTACTGCTAGACCACTTGGGGGGAAAAAAAAGTAGAATTTTCTTGGTTTTGTTTTTAATTTGAATATGCTTTTGTGGGTATACTTTCTGACGTGTTCATCAAAATCCAGATGCTACTGGCAGCCACAGGCAGTATTAAGTTACGTGCCAAAAGGACACATTCATTCATAAAAAATAAATAATGGCTTTCAGGGAAAGTTGCCACTGTTACAGAACAGTTTCTAGAACATATCCTATTTCTCATGTGCAACAGTGTTAACTGTCAAATAACAGATATTTGAAGGAAGAAAATTAACTTCTTCCCCTAAAGTGAAATTACTGATTTCTGAAATGGACTTAAGACCGACAATAAGACTCTTAATTCTTACTGATGAGGAAACACAGTTTTGCTGTCTCTTTACTGGGAAAGTATACGTTTCTATATGTGTACCATTTTTTGTTTTTCCTGACCCACTCCTACTCCAAAAGACTGCAATGGGGTTTTTTTGCTTTAAAACACAAGGAGCAAACTGCTGTTTCTGTTTAATGAAATATTCTGCTGTCATCAAACTGATGCTTTTCCCTGTCTCCATTCACTCTAGTCTACAGGAAGGTAACACTACACATGTGTCAGCCCAAAGATCTTTGACTAGCATCTGACCTACATCAAAGTCTTTGTCTAATGCTCTATTCTGTTTTCACACATATTACTAGAGTCTATTGCCCATGAACAGATATTCCTCCTACAGTGCTGTATGATTGTTTAAGTGACTTTTTTTAGAACAGATGTTCTCATATATATGCGTTTCATTTTTGCTAGCTTTTATGGGTTAACAGATGACGACTAATTCTTGCTTAAATTTGACAAATTCTCATCAGAGAATCCCACCCAGGCTCTAGTAATTAGAGCTAGGTCAGGGCATTGTAGTATGCTAGAAGACATTGATGTATCAATAACAAGAAGAAGGAGAACAGCAGTCTAAAGAACTAGACGAGGAAACCAGCAACTTGAGGCCACACCAAGTCCACATTCAAAATTAATAGCCTGCACCAGGCTAAATCATACTGGGAGTCAGATATCACAGAAGAGTTCAGAAGCAAGAATCAGGGCCAGGACAGGGGCTGAAGTAGGGCAACAAACAGGCAGATGCAGAGGAAAGAGAAAAGAACCATAGGTTAGATCAAAAAAACTCAGGCATATCTGCCACATGCACCTGGTAGAAATCTCTAAATGCTAACTGGAATAACAGTCCACAGTATTTCTGGGGACAGATGGCTCATCCACCACAAAGTAGTTGCAAGATAAAGGAGCTGATGGAGATCAATAACCACTTGGTGGATACTACCAGAGGCTTACAAATCTCCAGTAAAGCACTCAGTCTTTCTACAGGGAAATAGCTAGAACTGGTTCACTTAAGAAACTGCTTGCCAGCAAGGGTAACAAAATAATCCCATTTTGAGTTCTGGCATAAAAAGAAGTGAAATTTCTAAGGAAAAAAATGGAAACTAGCAAAATGAGAGTTTGAATGTCAGAAAAGTTGCTCAGCTGTAGAACTGTTATCATTTTATCTACTCCAATATACGCAGCCTTACTGTATAGCCAGAATAAGATTTAGAAATATTGCCGGACTTCATGTGTGCAGTTCCATGATGTATGTGTCTTACTTATTTGTCAGGAAAAAAAAAATAAAAGAAGTAGGATAGGCGAGCTGTATTATGTGTTAGAGATCTAACCACTGAAAAATCTAAAAGCTATTAACAAATAGAGATTTGTTTTGCAAGCAAGGCTTTACCAAGTCCTCCAACAAGAGAAATTCCTCAGAAAGTATTTTTGGGGGTAAGGACATTGGGGAGAAATGACATATTTACATTTCAATCTTGAAGAACCCCAATTCTTCAAGGGATGCATTCGTGCAATTACCCAGTTGTTGATTAATATAAGAAGTTATGAGAAACATAGCTTTCTAGGATAACTCAACAGTTTTACATTTTTTCATCATTCATGGGTAGGTTTACATGATTAATAATACCACCTACAGATTTCCAAATCAAACCTGTCTGCATTAAAACCAAAGCTAACTCAGAGCATGCTATTGAGTAAGGAATGACTCCTCAGAGTATTAAATCCTTTTGGCTTTCTACTTTATTTTGTCGAATTATGGTAGAGGAGATCAGGAGCCCTGTAGAATTTTGTGAAGGTTTCACTTCTTTTTTCATATTTTACATTTTTCATCACAGTTTTATTTAGCTGTGATTGCTAATGTAAAACAGACTGAACTGCTCTGTCAATCACCACTAATACATATTAGCTGGGCTACAATAGAAACAATGCCATTTAACTCCTGCAACTTTCCTGTCACACAAATCAAGGATATTCAAATGTCACTGACTTTTGTTTTCTTTACTGTAATGTCCACTTTTATGGGTTTTCTATGTCTCTTTACTGTAAGAAGCTGTGTGGCCTGTTATGACAGAGACAGTGATTGCAGTCTTCCTTAACTAGTGCTGTTTTTATGAAAATACATAAGCTTAGCTTCCTTTACTGTACATTTATTCTCACATGAAAATGAGGAGGGAATTTATTAGTTTAATGGTTGAGCAAATTATGTAAAAGCTGGATTTCCTATTAAAAGGACTAAGATTTACCAATGTGTTACATTTTCCTGGAACTAGCAGCAGATGTCTTCTCCCTATTAATATTAGACTGCTGTCACTTTTAAATAGCTGTATTGCCAGCACATGTATTTCTGAAAACAAGACCATCTCTGCTATACATTCTTCAGATATATAGATCAAAAAGGCAGCTCCACCTCAGAACGATAGAAAGATGGGGAAAATAGGCAACGTTGTTCCCTGTTAGGTGTATTCCCTATGATTTCTGCCATAAAATTTTCAGATGTGTGTTCAAAGGAAGACATTAACAGGATATTTTGAGGAAGCTGCCAAGTTTAAGGGAAACAGTAGGCCAAAAGGTATAGAAAAGTAGGGAGTGTTTCAAAATGTAATCAATGAGCAGAGGAAGTTGAAAATAGGTGTTGGGCAGATCAAAATCAAGGAACATCCCACCCTGTTCCCAGTACTCAGTCCCTGCTCTTTCAGAAGACTCTTCTGAAGCAACCGCCTTGAAGTCCCACTCACAGCTATTAAGTACAGAACCAGTAGCACAGACTGTAAATACCGTGTTGTGCTCTTCATCCTGGTGCAAAGTGAGTAAGAGGCCATTCCTCACCATATACTAAGACCCCCAAGGGCATACAACTTGATAGCAAGCACAGGCACAAGCATTCTTCATACCACAGATAGTTTGAACATCTGAGAGATGTCTTCTGTCCTAATGTACAAAGGGAGTACACCCGCAACAAAATTCAAGGGTGACTCAAGAATATTATTGTATGACAAAAAGGCATGGGACCCTATCAGAGAAAAACTGTTGGGGAGTAGTACACACGTGGCCATGGTACTCCGTTTTGAATCAATGACTATTTTGCTTTATTTCTCTGCCTCACTTACGATTTATGGATTCCAGTTTGAGCACTTGGTATTTTCCACCTCATTTTTTGCTAGTCTTAATATTTTTTTTTACACCTTACTTCATAATATCGACTCCTACAATCAGAAGATTTTCTTACATTCTCTCTGGACTGGAAATTGGACCCTCTGCCTGAGAAATTACTGTTTTCTCAATAAATGTTATAATGCTGGCTCTTAAATTGTTAGCCATAATAATGAACACAAAAAGAACAAAAGCATATAGACTGTATAAATATGAAGATCAAAAAAGAAGAACAGGTTAAATAAAAAGATAAAATTATGAAAAAAGCCCCACATTTAGAGCTCATTGACTTTAAAAAGCAGCCAAAAGAAAGATGGGAAAGGCCTATCATTCAATTCAGAGGCTTTGTACTCAGAAATATTGTAAATAAATAAAATATACTGAACTTTTGGACAAAGGAGTAGAGATAAGAAATATCAATTAAATACACTTTTTTTTTTAAAAAGATGGAAAAAGGAGAAATAAAATGACTTGTTC
This sequence comes from Buceros rhinoceros silvestris, assembly GCF_000710305.1. NCBI lineage: Eukaryota > Metazoa > Chordata > Aves > Bucerotiformes > Bucerotidae > Buceros > Buceros rhinoceros. The sequence goes on from NW_010423180.1 coordinate 18,346, forward strand.
AACCCAGAGATCAGAGCCACACACAAAGGCAAAGCCTTTGATAGAGAAAACACTAGATTTTCCCTAATTTTAAAAAAAAAAAAAGAACTCTTTTTAATATAAAATTTCTTTCTCAGGGGAAAATAGTTGAAAAGTGTGGGAACCAAACAGCTCCTGTGAACTAAAAAGAAAAAAGCTTTTGAAAAAAGAAAAAAACCAGTAAAAATAGGACACTTTCTTCTGTCACTCGCAGTTGCAAGAATGTGCAAAGAATGTGCAAAAAATGTGCATGGTTCTAAAGACTGCCAATGAATGCCTCAACAGGCAGCTGCTGTGAGATGATAGAATTAGTTAATAAGGTTTCACAGTGCCAAACAAGCAGAAGGTTCTCACTGTGCCACCAGTTATGTTGTATTACAACTCATTGCTACACTGCTATCAGACAGCTGCTTCAAGAAGTCTGCATATGATGCTAGAGTTGACACTACCTAACTGCCTATGTCTCCGAAATGGGTTGTTAGTCTGTAGGAGCCAACAAATTACCTGATAGGCTTGGCATATATTTCCTGCCAGTTGCTGCTTTGTTTTAATGAAAGAGCCTACAGGCTACTATGTGACACTCTAAGTGCCTCTCAATCCCTAAATGACTGTCTCTTACAAGTGTCTTATGCAGCACTGTGCAAGAAAAAGTATTTTCTTAAACAATGGCGGCAATCTCATGGCTGGTTTTAGGGCAATAAATTGTTAATTCTTATTCATTAGAGTTATATTAACCACAATATCTCAGGAACAGAGTCTTGCAATGGTAGGTATTGAACGAAAGAGAGAAACCTTCACAGGTCTTTTCCTGCATGACAATTCAAGTGTGAAATGAGAGACAATCAGTAGGTGTAGTCTGATCTGGAAGCAAGAAAATCATATTTGTCAGCATAACAGATAGTCAGCTCAGCAAATCATAGCTCAGGATGGCTTTCATAAGCACTGCAGCAGACCTGGATCTGAAGAAAGATAATGAAGCAGAGTTACGGATGTTTTCAGGGAGTGTTTCCCAGGAATGATGAGGTTTTGGGGGGAAAAAAAATGGAGATGTTGTTGAAAACATAGCACATGGGGAAAGAAGACTGATATAAAGAAGATTACACGCAGGATGAAGATTGGCTTTAAAATGTCTTAAAGTTATTAAAAGCATCTTACATTTTATGTGATACAGTAGAGCAAAAGAAGTTTGCATTTGTCTTCCCTGGAGCAGAGGATCAAGACAAAAGATCCTGCGAACTTTATGTCTGGGCAAGGGAAAGAAAACTCACCATTTTGGACATGTTCAGCAGAAACAGAATTATTTAGCTGTATCTAGATACAGGACCTGCAAAGAGGTTTGAGCCTAAATAACATCGAGGAGGCAGAGCTGACCAATGGGTGAGAGAGTAATTTTGTCATCTATCATCATGAAAAAATTATAAGGTAAGACCTTGAGAAAGATTGAAAGGTTGTCTTAAACTTAAGGTGGATAATTTCCACTGTGAAACAGATAAAAGAAAGCAAATGGTCACCATATTGCTGTTTACCATTATCAGAGACTTTTTATCGGCTATTAAATTTATGCAGAAATGAAGGTCAGTGTGAAACAGTGGGATCATAGAGGATTCAAGGAAACTCTGTGAAAATCCCACGGATGCCGAAAAGAAAAAGAAGAGTTTCCTCTGAAGGCACCACCTATTCCTCTCTTGACATTGGAACATCTCTCTGTAGGTAACTTTTGGGTACAGCCCTTAGGTAGTTCAGCAAAGAGAGCAGAAGAGTATGATGGGTTGTTTTGGTTTTCTGTTTGTTTGGGGAGTTTTTTTGTCAAGGTTGGTTTGTTTGTTTGTTTGTTTGTTTTTTACCAGAAACTTCCAAGTAAATAAGAGAGTGTTTTAACTGAAGTGACATTATAAGGGAGTTCAAGATGCTGGCAAGTCACAAATTTGAACCAGACATCTTGGAGAAAGAAGGATGTCTAGAATGACTAGATATCATAATGTTACAACAATTACGAGGGGAGGAACAAACAAACAAACAAACAAAAAACAAAACAGCAAATGGAACAGCATCTGAGTGGCAAGGAAATGTATGCATAAATACAGGCTAATTCTGTTGTTTATGTCAGATAATTTCCATCTTCTGATCCTGAGCAAATCATAGGTAATCAGCTATTTATTGACAGTTTTTAAGAATCTGCCATTTAAGTGGCATTTAGAAACCAAAAATTCATAACAAAACTAAGTTGCACGTTTAAATTATTCTAGTTATCAAAGAATGTAAATCTCATATATTATAGTTGTATTAGATTTTCCAAAACAGAACATCCTACACTAGATGCTGCCAAATCTAGTCATTCCTATTATATTCACTCATCACTAACTCAAACATAGGAGGCACTTTGTAACATTTTTTTTTTAAAAAGTGAGTTCTTTTTTGTACCTCTTGAGGTAATTAATTCAGCCCTAAATTCCTATATTCAATAGAGGGATATCTAAAGAAGATAAATGTCCCAAGTAAATTATTTTGTCTGACGTTTTTTATTTAAAAAGAATCAAATATAAATACTTTTCTACCAGAAATGTATGGTTTAGTGGTATAAGAAGACAAGCAAATAAAAACCTGTTTAACTTTACAGATACGGAAATATTTCAGTCTGTCATTGTAGAAATTATTCGGCAGCAGCTGCTACTCTGTGACCCCTTTAGTTTTACTCTTTCTCTTGCCTTCAATCTCAGTGAGACTCACTTCTCTACTTTTGTTTATTTCATCCACCTGCTCCCCTTTAAGTCTTTCCTTTGGTCTTCTAACTTACTTCCTTTTTTTAAAATTTGAGACAAATACTTGTTTGTACCTTGTTATGTTCTTCCTATAAGAACTTCTGTGAGTTTTTGCAAGTACAGATACACCAGAATTATTTTCAGTGATTTGTTAACTTGTCTTAATCAGTGAAAAAAAAGTAACAAAACACCAAAATCTCCTCTTCTGGAGTTTAATTCCTACCTAAAAATAAAATATTCTTTTTTTTTTTTTTTTTTTTTTACTGTATGAAGACATCTGTTATCTGGAGGTGTTTTATAAAAATTATTTTTGAAAGGAACACACATGAACTACAAAGGTTTTAAATGACGAGGGGAGGTGAGGTGGACAGGTGTATCAGGTAGCAGAAACAAGAAGCACACTTTGAATTAGTTAATAAAGTAACATTCCCCAGTTATCTCAAATATTGTATTCCTATCATTCAAAGATTAAGCCATGATACTAAACCACAAAGCTACATACAAGCCTATGACTTTATAACAGTAAAATAGTAGAAAATGCTATCTGATTATGATCTAGTTTTACGTCTTTTGGCAAACTCCAAGACTCAATGACTTAGAAATTGCTGAGTGAACGTAGAGTTACATTTATAATATTTATTGAAACTAAATTTTGTGTCATTGTAGCTCTAGCTATCAACAAAACTTCTTTTTTTTTTTCTTTCTTTTCCCTGAGGCCTTTAAAAGACTCTGGCTTAAGGTCTCAAACTGAGTGAAATTAATTACTGCAATGTGGTTAACACAAAAGCATAGGGGACCATACAACTCAAAGTCGAGGCAAACAAATTGTCAGCTGAACTGGACGAGTCTTGAATAGTGTCAATTACAGCAGTCTTTATTTATGACAAATATCTTAAAATTAAAGGCCATTGCAGAAGTAAAAAGCCATTTGCAGTTTCTTACTGGAAATGACATGTTTTCACACTTAAATTTGTGTATGCGTTTTTGCTTAAAATATCTTCCCCGTTGTTTTAGGAAACATGTCTACACTGTAGAAAGTTTGAAATAACACTTCAGGGAAGCTAAAGGGTTTTTTTCCTTCCTGCTTTGGAAGTGACAGTTTGAAGTCATAGGGCAGGCAGTTCAAAAGCCAGGAGAATATCTTTCTCAAAAATACAAAGGTTAAAATAATATCAACAAGTCTGGACTTCAGCTGCTAACAGTGACAACTGAAACAGTACTGCTAGGCCCCATGCAGCCAAAGCCTCAAAAATTAGTTGGAAAATTAACACATTTTTTAATTGTTCCATCCATTTTTCAACATCAAAGTAAGTCTCAAATAAGCCTTTAATTTGCATTTTAAAAAGAACCTTGATTGCTGGTTAATTTATCACTTACTGAAATTTAGTAGGATTGCAAGAGGTAAACAAAGTTGCTAACATATTTATCCAAAATTACCTCTGAAATACACATATAATTACATCGTTATTGTTTGAATGAACTCTTGTTGCTTGAAAGGATATTCGGCTTTTTAATTGGTAGTAATAAAGTCAACAGGAGCCTCTCAGTTCTTAGTTAATGAAAACACTTGTGCTCTTGGGTCCAAACTGCAGATCATCTCTTAAATCAAGGGGAACTGCAGAACAAGAAAAGATGTAACTTTGGATCTCTGACAGCATGCTATTTCTCTTACTCGGAGGCCCTGCATCACCTTAATGCCTATCCCAGTAACTCAATATGCATATCCCCCAGCAATATCAGTAAAGCTCTATGTCAAAATTATAGACATTTCATAGACATTTATAGACATCGCCTAGGAGAGGCAAGCTCTTATGTTTATAAAGTGAACTATCTTCTCTTGCTGTTATAGACCCATTTTGGTTTTGAGTAAACTCGATTTCATATTAATGTGAGAAATGCAGAGTCAGAAATAACTCTTAACAATGGAGAGAAAGAAGAAAACTGAATTCCAATCCACTAAAATAAGCAACATTCTGCTGCTGTTAGGAATATAAAATCAGTGATTTTGGTTAGATGCTGACACTGTAAACACTAGGCAGGAACCAGATTTCTTAGGGGAATCTGCCTTTGCCTTTGCCTATTTGCCTTTGCTTTTGCCTTCATTCCTGGAGAATATCTTTATTGACCCCAGGCAGAAAATGAGGGGATCTTCACTCCAAACATAAAGTTTTGTCCATACATTTTGGACATCATTTCTTTGGAAAAATAAACTGTCTAGGAGGACATTATTTAAAACCTTTTTGTTCCATTGAAAAGAAAAAATAGGATAGGTTGAGGGTTTTGTTTTTTTTTTTAATTAAGACAGCTGTAGGTTAGACCCTTCTGTATGCAATCCCAATCTTTTTCTCCAACTGAGCTGCAATGCTTCTCATGCCTCCTGTCCTCCCTCATACATTTAGAACCTTAGAACTGGGGTCATGACAGAAAAGATGATTTATCAAGAATGTAGTGGAGGGAAAAATAATATCTGGGTATTTGTTCTGTTAGCTTTGGCTGTTGGACAGTAGACTTCAATAGGACTTTAACTAAAGGTCTGCTAGATTGGGAAGATCCTAAAAAGTCAGCAAATGGACAAATAGTGAGTAATTTGTGACAGCTCAAGTGTTCAGATGCTTATGCCTTCGGAAGTATACATCCAACCTGCAGATGCTTACTAACTTCCAGTCTCAGTTTGCAGAAAATTTGCATTGATGCAGTTTTATTTCACATCTTCCTTTAAAAACCTGTAGATATATTCAAAATAAAGAATTTTTTTCCATCTCTACAGAACTTGTTTAATGTTCACAATTTCAGATTATAAACTGAAGCGGCTGATGAACCACTGACATTAAAAAATTACTGTCTATATTGGTTTGCAAGAACCAAGGGGCAGACCATGCTGACAAATCCTAGCGTGGCAATGGGGCCCATGTGAAGGAGGCTCTCTGAAAACTTCATACCATGTTGTAGTCTGAGATGACAAATCCTTTTGGCAAAAAAGACTGGCTGAATTCATGGGCATGTCTGAATCAATTGTTGGGCATGGAACACCAAGAACCAAGCACTATTGTACGCCAAGCAAAGGAGATGGGTGGGTAGGCATGGATATGGCCATAGTTTGTTAAACTCCTTGTGCTTTAGCCCACCCTGCTTAGTAAAGCAGTGTAAGGTTTCTCGAGCATAGGCTTGAATGGAAAGTTCAGAAACTTTGAAAGTCTGAAACTTTGAAAGTCTGAGCAAGAACCTTCACTTAAAACACAATATTGAAGTATTTAAGGCAATATTTAAGCTTCTGTTGTTTCTTTTCTGAGGAAAATCACTATCCCATCCATGGGATAAAGAACAAGAAATTTTATCAGAAGAGTTAAAATTAAAAAATGTATAACTTAGTTAAATCACAGCTGTGCAAAACATGATTAAGTAATTGAAGGGATAGACTCAAGGACAGAGGAGATTATTTCAGACAGTCAGAAGTGTATAATTATGAGTAATGGACTAAATCTGAGCAAAAGAAATTTTTTTAAGGACAAAGCTGAAAAACGAATTCTCACTCAGCTCAACATGGATACAAAATAGTTTTTACTGGTGTAACCAGTAAATCTAAATTGGGTGAATCTAAATTGGGGCACTCACATATCATAATGAAAAGGGTTATTTGCCATCTGAAGAGGAAAAACACATGAGAATATACAAGCCACCCAGCACACCTGAATAACTTTGCCAAAAAGTTCTGCAAGGACACAGAGGGAACCTCAAGATTTAAAAATTCAAAATTTTAAAATCCCAAAATATAAGTGGTTGAAGAATTACTTATATTTCATTCCTACGTTGCATGGGGGTTTTCACTGCAATAGTATGCTATTTTCCATTCCAGTATCTCACCATTCTTGCCAGGTTTAACTGTACCTGGGAGTGACAGAGAGAAAGTCGTCAATGGTTGTGTCAGGTCAAGAAGGGATGGATGAACAGGGCTATGCCAGCATGTCAGCCCAGGGCTGGGGTCAAGATCAGACCCCATGGAGAGAACCGGGTCAGGTCTTTATATTACACTTAATTTCTGTCAATTCTGAGGCACTGACTCTTTGGTTTTACCATTTTCTGATTCTGCTTAGTGTGATTGCTTAATAGATCACACGTTACCTAGGTCCTGTGGATTTGATGCACTGATGAGGAATGGGAGCACAGCCAGGAAGAGCAGAGCTTGAGGGAAGAGGGATTGCTTTCTTCTTGCTTTCAGTCCTCCACACTGCCAGGAGAGCATTCAGCTACTGAAGCTGGACAAAGCCAGGGATCAGCCAAACCTAGCAATGCTCTGGCCACATTTGCTTCAACCTATCTTCTTCAAAGTCTAGTTATTTGAAACTATGCAATGATTGCAGTGGTAGAGAGATATGATGCATCTTCTTTGGCCTAAACAGTTTATAATTATCCGACTCTTTCATCCATAGCACTAAGCAAATACTTGATTCATATGGGTGCTTCACTCACAAACTAAGTATCTGTGAAAAGCTCTAGCCCTGTTAAGGAAAGAATACAACATTTTTCTCACCATAATCTCCAAAAGACTGGAGGGAAGACAAACCCATACAATTCATGAATCCGTAACACAAGTACTTCCTAAATCCTTTCATCACATCAGGAACAGAAACTACACTCTGAAGGGCTGCCCACTAAATCCTCATGAATGCCAGACTTATTTGGTTAGTTATGAGATAGAAAAGCTTTAGAGAGGACATAAAGCATATGAAAGCACAGCAAAAAAAGATGCTGTCCTGTGTTTTGCAGTAAACTCTCTGCTGCATGCACTTGTATTTTTGACATTTCAAGTACTGTTAGAACAAGAGGCCCTTTGAACCCATATATATGCAAGAGCAGAAAAATAAAATGAGCAAGTTCTGCTCTAGGAGTACTGCCACCACCAGTTCCTCATGTGATATTTATCTCCCCTCACCTCTGGAAACCTCAGGAAAGCTGGGGTAAGACTTCCTAGAAGCATTTCAGATCTCCCCACAGTCTTGGTATTTGCAAAGTCCTCTTTGCATCCCTCTCTTTCTTGCTTTTAATTATAAAGCAGCAAAATGGTTCTTTGCAGTTCTCCCCTGCTCTTTTTTCCATCATCTTCATAATTCAGTATCTGTTTCAACTTCTAAGAATTCAAAACCGAACAGACTAAAAAATACTATATATTCTCTGATGACTAGCCAATAAATCTTAGGAGAGCTTTAGATTAACAAGATCATACACCACCAACCAAGCACGCAGTAGCTCGTATTTTCTTCCTGATTATCAGACGAAGTAATGCAAGATGGCTATTCAACAGCTTTCACTGGCAATACTGTCCCAAGGGGACTGCTTAAACTTGGTTATACAGTACATCTTGAACATTTAGGTAATTACATTTCTGTTCAAGCCCTGGCATGACCCTGGATTTAAGTGAATGTAATAGTCTGTCCACATGATAATCCTGCTGGGTTATGTAAGGAAATTATTAAGGATTTCATTATGTCCTGTCAGCTCTGAGCACTAATTCCAAGAGCACATTCTCTTTATTTGACAGATTTTTAAGGGGCTGAATGTCCTAAACGACTGTTTGTCTTCATAATCATCTGAACTATTACACTCAAAACTTTTATAAAACTTTGCTAATAGTGGTTATTTAAATAATGTTCATTTAAATGTTGTATATTATCAGTTTATGGCTTCATTCTCAGTTTTAGATAGGAATTGCCCCTCTCCACATGGGTGAGCATTCATAATGCAACATTTTCAACTTTCAATATCAAGTAACTAAATTAGATTATAAGTTCATATGCTCTCCTTTGTAACATACCAAAAATTACTTGGTATAAACTTAGAGGTATAATTTCTAGGTATTATCTGACATGGTAAACATTTATGAATCCAGCAGATCTAATCTCTGAATCTCTGTAAGGATCAATTTTTCATCTCCTGGAATTAGGACACGGTAGTGAACATATTTTTTAGTTTACAGCTGTAAAGTGTCGAGGGCCGAGGCAAATAACCCCTTGAATTCCTTAACAATTCTCCTCTGTCTTATTAAAGACAGAAGGAGTTTAGGGGAGAAAAGAAGAAATTCACACCTCGGTTTGAATTTGGGAAGCTGAAACAAAACTTTTAATAAACAAGAAAGCCACACAACTATTCTCTACATATACATATGCACAAACCGAGAAAGGAAAAAAAACTAAGAAAAGAAGACTCAGACAACCAAAGTTCTGTACGGTCCTTTTCAAGGTCAGTGCTCTGGGCAGGCATCCAGCGGCAAGGTGGGAGTAAAGACTTCTACCAGCCTCCAGGCAGAGAGCAAGATAAAGTTCTGTCCGCGGCTGCGTCCCAGGCGGAGCAGAATTCCTCTCGCAGCGAGGAAGAGAAGGGGGAGGGGGGAAGAGCCCCCGCGTGCAGCCGATTTTAAGCAGTCTAGCTCTTGGCACGAAAGCACAGAGGGTTCGGATATTCTCACCCGGTTTCAGACAGGACGGGTCTCGCGGCAAAAGCAGCTCAGATCCTGTAGTCTTCAGCAGGCCCTCAGGTTCCCTCTCAGGTCTCGGGCCTGGTTCGGCCTAATCAGGCCTAGTCGGCGGCAGAGCAGAGTGTGGGAGTCCCCTCCCCATGAAGCGGGCGGAAGTCCAAGAGAGAGTCACTCCCCCGAGCTGCTGCCTTTAAAGGCTCCCAACGTAACGTTCCACCTGACCCTCTTAACCAATTAAATGCGGAATTATCGTATTTGCATGGAATAATTCTATTTGTCCATTACCCAAAACAAGGAAGTTCCAGCTCAAACCAGGACAACAGCTTCTTAAGAATTTTCATTTTTCCAGTTGCTGTCACAGTTTGTCATTGTGCAGAATTTCCTGGATCCCAAATCTTCAGCGTTTTTATATACTAAAAATACCTACATGGGGGAGTGAGGATTCCTGCCTCCTGAATTTGAGTTTCTAAAGCCGCATTTTCCTTTTGTGAAGTTTCATTTGGGTTTGGGAATTCTCTTCAGTCAAGTTATACTGGGAATACTGGCTTCTATTAAGTTTGCAGATACAAGCAGATATACCCAAAATCTAACCCATAGTGTTTAAAATGTGGCAGTACAGCACCAACGTTCCAAGAACTGAGCTTTTGACTTTGTCCTTTTCAGTCCAAAGGGACAAGGAAATACTAAATATCTAAACATTAAGAATCTTTATATATATATATATATGTTGTTGGGTTGTTTTGGTTTTTTTTTGTCTGGCATGTCTGATAACTGTATCTCACCTACGAACTCTCAGAGGTGAAATAGCTTTATCCACTAAGTAAAGCAGTGCTTTGGGATTCTCTCTTTTTCTTCCCTGTGGTTACAAATGATCATTCGAGCTATGTACATTTCTATTAAGTGATTCAAAGCAAAGCTCTTCGTGAGAGCTGTCTAGCAGTTTTAATCATTCTGTAATGACATACTTTGCTGTCTGAAACTGAGGTGGGGAACTCCATGGCACAGCCTGTCATGGCAGCTATGATTACAACATGGATCAGCATGAGACTAAACCAAATCACAGAGCATAGATTCTATGTTTGTCATCAAACACAATGATTTGGAAACAACCATTGAATCGTTGCTTAGAGCTGAGATTATATCAAAAGAATAAGCTAGTGAAAAGCATCTTGCACATTATATTAAGTTAGAAAGGAAGTATCTTTTTAACTTTCCATTTTTATTAAGATGTCACTGTCTAGCACAAAATCACATTTTTGTATAAAAGCAATATATAAAACAAATTGCATCATATTTTCCCTATTTTTAATTTATTTCGTGACCTTTGGATACTGGACACCATTTGAAAGAGAGCCAGCATAATCTTTCATAAGAAAGACCTAAAATAAAAATTAGTAAGATTTTAAGTTCCTCTGTGTCTCATATATCCAAAATACTTATAAAATATACAGTCTAACATCAACAACTCCTATACAAGGGCAATAGGAATATTTTGCTTTGGTCTGGCGGTAAAATATGCTGTACATATGCAAAGGCCTAGCTTTTGTCTGTATTTACACTAAGAACAGCTTCATTGCTTAAGGAACCAATAAGATCAATAGTAAAACTTGGTCTTGCTCTTAGCTTGAATTCTGAATACTACATTGGAAAAGTGTTTTTCTCAGCAGTCAAATAAAATTGCCCTTCTGGGCAGTAAACTTTTTATTACTGAAGAGCAAGTCTTTGAATCAGTCATATATGACACATTTTGTTTATGTGTAAAACACACGAAATGTCTGTGTTTCACATGCCTCTCCATTTTGGAGAAAATGCTTAAGAGTCCACAGGGAAAATTTATTTAAAATAGACTTCTCCCCTTGATTTTTACTTCCACCTCTCCCTCTCATCTCCTTCCAAAAATCTATCAATTTGTTGAATTTTCCACTTTTTCATAATTTAATACATTTTCTAGATTTCTGAAACTCAAAAGTTTTTGAAGAGCTCAGAATAAGGACTTTTTAATTTTTTCATACTGTAAGGACCTTTCATTACTTATTTTTACTGTTACCACTGATGATTAGGCAGAACACACTGCTATTTATATCTCTTTAAAGTTCTTAGACTTTTTTCTTTTTTTTAAAAATGAATCTTTTAAAATCTTTTTTATCCTACAATATTTTTCTCAAAGATTTATATGAACATACTTTTGGATAAAGATGACGTGTCTGAACTATTCAAAGTACAATTTGGCTTATTGCTTTATTTATATGTTACAGTCAGCATTACTATTTCCTACCTTAAATATAAATATAGTCATGACTTTTCAGCAATTTGGATGAGATACAGAGGTGTCTGCTAGAAGCATCTAATTCTGCAAATGACTGAGCATTTATAGGATGTTGATATTAGCACTGTAAACAATTTTATTAAAGTCGTGTCAGGATAAGAAGTTTTTTTCAAAGAACTCAGTAGATTAAACTGCTTCTGCAACACTGCATTGTCGTAACAACAAAGAATACATTACCAGCACAAAATATAACAGGTCTGCGTATTAGTCTTTCCTCAGATCTGTGCACTGATAAACACTTTACTCCTATGAATATATGGCTGTCATTTTCTCATTCCACAAGATGCAAATAACAATCAAGATAATCATGAGCATGTTCAGTCTAGATCTGTTCTGATTATATTAATGCAGTTTAAAAATATAACATTTTTATTTATTTATATTTTATTTGTTTTATTTATTT
>NW_010423181.1:0-403 GCF_000710305.1 Buceros rhinoceros silvestris
TAGCCCCCGGGGGGGCCCTGGGTTGCCACGGGCCTCCCCAGACAGACGCCGTGCAGGGGGGCACAAGGTCAGTGGAGTGTGAGGGAAAAGGGTTTGGGAACAACATGCTGGGGGTGGGGGGGGAAGCAGCTCCAACCTTCTCCCAAATACATCTCGTCCCCTCCCGGACCCTCCGCCATCCTCGTGAGCCGGGACGGGGCCACGCAACGGAGCCTTTTCTCAGCACTTCAGTGTCCGCTGCTGCCCATGGAGGGTCTTGGCGACAGGGAGAAGAGATGAATGCAGGTGAAGCCCCAGCGGGTCATCGTCGTGCGGTGGTTTCTGGGCTTGAAGCTGCTGCCAGGCTCCTGGCTGTCCTGGGGTGGCAGAGCAGAGGGTTTGCCTCCAGGCCTACAACTCAGCT
>NW_010423181.1:495-1807 GCF_000710305.1 Buceros rhinoceros silvestris
GTTTCTGTGCTTAAATCTGCTGCCAGGCTCCTGGCTGTCCTGGGGTTGCAGAGCAGAGTTTTTGCCTCCAGTCCTACATCTGAGCTCACCTGAGACCCTTCCGAGTCTGACAGCTCCAGGAATGGGCGCAGAGCCGGTACCTCGGTGGTTTGCCGGGACCGTGTGTTCAGGAGAACTGGGGTGCTTCAGTGATTTGTGCTCCTTAATCCAAAAACCTTTCCAGTTGCAAGGGAGAAATACCATTTTTTGAGTAGATTCACAGAACCACTGGGGTTGGACAAGCCCTTTGATCTCCTCGAGTCCCCCTGTTCCCTAGGACTGCCAGGTCCCCCCTGCCCCCTGTCCCTCAGCGCCACGGGACTGTCTTGTGTTGCTTTTTTCCTTCCGCTCGCCCCTGTTGCTGTGTTTTGAGGAACACGGGTTCTTAGAAAACAGCCTCCCCGGTTTGCTGGGCGGCTGCTTTTAACGCCGCTCCGCCGAGCGGACGGAGATGAAACAGCGGAAGCAGCAGAACAGAACAAACTGAGCCTTGGATCCCGCAGTACGAGATCGGTCGGTTCCATTTGTGGCCACTGTGGCGATGTGAGGAGCAGAGCGTCAGGATGAAGGAAAAGTGAAACAGCCTGAGTGGTGGCTGCTGATGCTCTCCACAGGGAGGAAGTTCGTCCTGTGCCGCGCTTGTGGGCTCCAGTGCCGTGTTTTTGGGTTTCTCATGAGTATTTTTGGTGGAAGCAAGTTGCATTGTTTGTACTTCCTCCTGCAGACCGTCCCGCGCCCAGAGGAGAGATGATCCCGCGGAGTTCAAGTAAGGTTTTCTTAAAATGACTCTTCAGATGGTTTTGTGCTGCTCCTGAACTGTCCTCGCGGGGAAGAGCCGCGAGTGGGTTGTGTTTCCTCCTTCATGGAGGATCCCATGAAGCTGTTGTCGAGAGGGTTCTGATTTCACATCGTTCTCTTTTGATCTGAAGCCTCGAACAGCGCAGGAGTGGGGAGCTGGGGTGCAATCGCTGTTGCTGTGACTGCAAATATGTCACCTCAATTAGGGAAGGGATCGTCCCCCTGCACTGGGGGCACTGGGGAGGCCACCCCTTGACTCCTGGGTCCAGTCCTGGCCCCTCCCTGCCAGAAGGACATGGAGGGGCTGGAGCGTGTCCAGAGAAGGGCAGCGGAGCTGGGGCAGGGGCTGGAGCACAATGTGCTGAGGAGCGGCTGAGGGACCTGGCGGGGCTGAGCCTGGAGCAAAGGAGGCTCTGGGGAGACCTTCTGGCTCTGACAACTCCCTGACAGGAGGGTGCAGCCAGGGGGGGTCGGT
>NW_010423181.1:1888-4014 GCF_000710305.1 Buceros rhinoceros silvestris
CCAGCTCCGCGCGGGGAGGTTGAGGCTGTCCCTGAGGAGCCGTTTCTGTCCCGTTGGGGTTGTGCAGGCGTGTCGCAGGCTGCCCAGGGCAGTGGTGGAGCCCCCATCCCTGGAGGGGTTTCCCAGCCGTGTGGAGGTGCTGCTGAGGGACAGGGGGCAGGGGGGACCTGGCAGTGCTGGGGAACGGGGGCACTCAAGGAGATCAAAGATCTCCTCCAACCAAAGTGATTCTGTGGTGCGTCCTAGCACCTCACCAGAGTGTTGTCTGAGCTTCTGCTATGGTTTATTCAGGGAAACTCCTGGCTGAAACACTGGGACTGTCCTATAAGATTTGTTAGAAGAAATTGTGTCCTTACGCCTCGGTAAAGGTGTGGGCTGGACGTTGTGTGCTAATAATTTTGGGGTTTGGGTTGTTTTTTTGCATGTTGGCGAAGCAGTGAAGGGATTCAAGAAAAGGCACCTCACGGCCGACGAGTGTGAAGCTCTCCTGCAGAGCGCCGAGGGTTCATCGTCCTTGACGCAGCCCTTGAGCCAAAGACAGAGCAGAGGAGGTGAAAACCGGGGCCTCCATCCCACCTACCGCACCCAGAGACGTCAGGGAGGTACGTTCCTCGCGAGCGCTTCGACGGCTGAGGGGTTTGGGGGAGGAACGTGCTCCTGTGGTGCAGAGCAAACCCCTCGTCGAACTCGTGCTGATGCCAGGCGAGTGCTAATGGAGGAAGGTGGTCGGGTTTGAGAGGTGCTGGCAAAACTGGGCTCTACCTTTGCCTCAGCAAAGAACAAGCAGTGGGAAAAAGAGACGCCTTGGCTGCTCCCTTCTGCGGGGGAGCGAGTTTGGCTGCGCTCGTGCCTTTCTCCTCACCCCAGGAACATCTCTGTGTCCTATCACTGAGCTGCCGGAGGTGACACAGAGGGAGCAGCAGCTGTCCCTGAGGAACGCTGCAGCCGCTGCGTTTGGGCGCTGTTACTGGTGTGACTCCTCCTTCTAGCGGCACCTTAGGATAATTATTAAATAACAACAGCTGTCTCTGCATAGAGGACTGCAAAAATGTTGTTGAGCACTTCACAGGTGTTAATGCTCTTCGACTTTCCTGGGAGCAGGAAGCAGTTTGACGCCCAGCTCGTGGGTCTCAGGAGTCCCGGAGCCTTAGAGGGCTCTGGAGGATCGAAAACACTCTGCACGCAGCAGGGCTCAGGGCTCAAACTGAAGGTGGAAAAGCTGTTTTCAGGTAGCTCCTGGCTCAGGGCCTCAGAACCTGTGTAATGAAATGTGTGTGGGCAAGGAGACAGGTAGAAAGAAAGAAAGATCATCCTGAGTTATTCCTGAGCTCCTGAGATTTAGGAGCGTTTGGGTGTTTCCCGGCTGGCTTGGGAATCCCTCTGAACCATGGTGTGAGCTGGCTCACTTCACCGAGAACGTCTGCTGGTGAGCCAGGACAGGACACCAGAGCTCGAGACTGCGCTCCTAGGCATGCTTTACATGTTCCTATCAGCAGCATCCTTGACTCTCTCACTTTGCAAAGTGTAGTAATCTCCAATGCTCCAGCTTTCAGGATACTGGACGTGAGGATTAGGAGGGAAGCTTTATAAGCAGCGTCTTGCAAGTCAGACCTCTTCTAGCTCTGGCTTCGTGAGCATCCGGAAATAAAATGCATTAAAATCAGCAGGAGCTGCTTGTGATTTGTCCTCCTGGAGTTGCCTCTTAGCTAGCAGCGTCCTGGCTTGGACCAGCCCTGGTGTGGCCAGCAGCACCAGGGCAGGGAGCGTCCCCCTGCACTGGGGGCACCGGGGAGGCCACCCCTCGACTCCTGGGTCCAGTGCTGGCCCCTCCCTGCCAGAAGGACATGGAGGGGCTGGAGCGTGTCCAGAGAAGGGCAGCGGAGCTGGGGCAGGGGCTGGAGCACAATGTGCTGAGGAGCGGCTGAGGGACCTGGCGGGGCTGAGCCTGGAGCAAAGGAGGCTCCGGGGAGACCTTCTGGCTCTGACAACTCCCTGACAGGAGGGTGCAGCCAGGGGGGGTCGGTCTCTGCTCCCCAGCAACAAGCGACAGGACGAGAGGAACCGGCCTCCAGCTGCTCGCGGGGAGGTTGAGGCTGTACCTGAGGAGCCGTTTCTGCCCCGCTGGG
>NW_010423181.1:4084-4474 GCF_000710305.1 Buceros rhinoceros silvestris
GTGGAGCCCCCATCCCTGGAGGGGTTTCCCAGCCGTGTGGAGGTGCTGCTGAGGGACAGGGGGCAGGGGGGACCTGGCAGTGCTGGGGAACGGGGGCACTCGAGGAGACCAAAGGGCTTTTCCAACAGTTTGGTCATTCTGCACGTTGCAGACCAGGAGCTGGACACAGTGACACGGGCAGTGCTGGGCGGTGCCGTCTGTGTGCTGCACGGGCTGTGTGGCTGACAGAGGCTGCTGAGAGTTGTCTCTTGCCAAGTTTCGTTTTCCTTTATAGTCTCCAGTGCTGTTTTTGTTGCAGCCGGGAGGTATCTGGCACAAACAGGCTGCTCCTTGAAGGCGTTGGTCTCCCTTCCTCCGTGGCAGGGGCAGCCCGCCAGCGGCTCCGCGGTG
>NW_010423181.1:4556-6838 GCF_000710305.1 Buceros rhinoceros silvestris
CGTTGTTCTCCCTCCCTCCGTGGCAGAGGCAGCTTGCTAGCGGCTCGGTGCTGTGACCTTCTCATGGCGCAGAGCAGTAGTTAAACCCTGAGGCTGTTCTTAAATCTTAGTGAGCTTTTTGCTCATGGGATTCAGAACCATAAAGAACCGCTGGGAGCCCAGTCGCAGTCTGAGGCACACCACAACAGCTCGAGTCTCGCCCATTTCCTTCCTTTTTCTCTGGCTGGCTGGAGGCAGTATCTCCCATGAAATGCCTCCTGCAGCCTTGTTTGTTTAACACGCCTCCGCTGCCTTCTGTTAGCTGAGGATTGCTGACCTGAGAGGTGGCTGCACACACCTAGAAGCTAGTGGAGGTGTCAGACGTACCTCGACAGTGCCCAGCTTGTGTGGACAGTGCAGAGAGATGAATGTGGTTCTCCTGGCTTCCTTAGGTTGTCAGAGAAGCGATGCGAAACAGGACACTTCACCTGTAGTGAGCTCGTCCACCTGTGAGGAGCCCTGTGGACATAACTCCCTCCTTACACAGCCTCTGGTCTCCTCGTTAGCTCGGTAGTGCGCTTTGCGCTAATTTCTGTGGCCTTCACTCATGCTCTTCCTCTTGCTGCAGGCCAGGGTCAGCAGAAGAACATCACTGATTACTTCAAGGTCTCTCAGACACAACAAGTAGGTGCCGGTGGGACAAAGAATGGTGGAATCAAAGAAGAGCTACTGGATCCCTTCTTCACGGATCCTGATGATTCCTTCAGCAGCGTCTCCTCTGCGATGGAGACAAGTGGTGATTCCTCCTTTCTGGAGGATGAGGACTTCGTACCAGCTCCCCCCAAAAGCTCCAGGAAAAGACCTCCGTCCAGTGCAGCCGCAGATTTTCCCAAACCAGAGCACGATTTGTGGGGTGAGCCCGAGGAGAAGCCGCTGGTGGTTCATCCGGCACGCGGGCAGATCAAGCAGGAGCTTGATGACATGGAAATCGACCCAGTCCCCGATGCGCACTACGGACTGCTGGGGACGCAGAACTGGGAGGTGCCGCAGGGGAGGATCGACAAGCTGCCTGTCGAACTCCTGAGGAACATTTTTGCTTTCCTGCCAGTGACCGATCTGTATCAGAACCTGAGCCTGGTGTGTCGCCGCTGGAGGGACATCATCAGTGACCCACTGGTAAGGACTGGTGTCATACCGAGCCTGTCCCTTCTCCTACCGCTCTGTCCTGTCGTAGCCCTGTGGCTGCGTGTGTTGCTGTAGGACCATCCTGCTGCATCTGTCTCGCTTTGTTCCTTTAAATCCCTTTATTGTTCCCTGATCCATATCCTTCCTTTTGAGATCTTTGGTCATTTTTCGGTCGTCTGGACCACACTAGCATCTTAGATGCCAACCTGCATCAGAAGATTGATACTGGAGCAACTTCCCTTGATCCATTCTTCCTCCACATGGACAGACCATCCTGTACGACTGCACGGACCCCCTTTCCCCGTTTCCCTTCCAGCTGTTTTGTTCTGAGACGGTCACGCAGGAAATTCTGCCTGCCAGACTGGGCAGCATCCTCTTGTGGCTGGTGTACGTCCCCCAGCCTGCGTGTGCGTGGTGTCTCTTGGAGTCAAACGGGCTTGGGCGAAAGGCCTTGAGCTCTTGGTTCACCTGCAGTCGAGGCCCTCGCGGTGCAGACCCCCGAGAACCCGCCGGCAGTCGTTTCACCTTGATTAGCTTATTGCCAGAAGAAACCTATTTGCCAGTGCTGTGAGGTGAAAGACGGTGGTATGTGCTTCATGTTCTAGTTCATTCCTTGGAAGAAGCTCTACCAGCGGTACCTGATGAAGGAGGACACGGCCCTGCACAGTGTTGAAAAGATCCTGCAGGATTTTGCCATAACGAAGGAGCAGAAGGGGCGTGTGTTGGGGCTGATCAGGTGAGTCCGCTTCAGCGCTTGACTTTGTGCCTGTAGATCCTCAGAGCTTCCTTGCTTTGGATCATCTTCTATTTTATCCTGTGAATCACCAGGAGGTGGGGGGGGGTTGTCTTACAAACAGGCGGGAGACGTACAGGAAAATGAGGAAGGAGAAATTTTTTCAACAGTAGCAATCACTAGCAGGGTTCTAGAAATAGGTAAAAAACTTTCCTCTTTCTTTCTGCTTCTGATTGGAGCACACGATCATGGAATCACTGAACCGTTTGGGGTGGACAAGCCCTTTGATCTCCCCGAGTGCCCCCATCCCCCAGCACCACCAGGTCCCCCCTGCCCCCTGTCCCTCAGCAGCACCTCCACACGGCTGGGAAACCCCTCCAGGGGT
>NW_010423181.1:6924-8062 GCF_000710305.1 Buceros rhinoceros silvestris
CCGACTTCCCTGGGCGCCCTGCCCCGCGCCTGCACAACCCCAACGGGACAGAAACGGCTCCTCAGGGACAGCCTCAACCTCCCCGCGAGCAGCTGGAGGCTGTTTCATCCTGTCGCTTGTTCCTGGGGAGCAGAGACCAAGCACCCTTCACTCCACCCTCCTTTTCAAGCAAGTCGCACCCTCCCCACTGAACGCATCTGGCCGAATCCATGGGGCACACAACAAGGCTCGGTTAAACAGCCTGCCTGACGGTGCTTTGGAGAAGGCATTATCGGAGAGTAAACTCACTTGATAAGGCTTCTTTGCAAATGTTCCTCTTCCTGTCCTGCGCAGGTGTGTGTCTACCATGCCCACCGCACAGAGGGTAAATCCCAGTGCGGTTCTCCGGTGTCTGAAGAGCCATCACCTCTTCTCAAAGGCTGAACTCTGCATTGCCAACAACCTGCCACATTTACAGAGCAGGACGGGGGTAGGTTTAACAGTTACGAACTGGTTTACTCAACAGGTTTAAAAACTGCTGGTGCTTTGAGGTCATATCTGCCCTCCCGCGTCTAAAGGTTTTCCCTTTGGGGAGTTATTTGGTACTACCAAGGGCCACAAAAATGGTCAGGGGGCTGGAGCCCCTCTGCTGTGAGACCAGGCTGAGAGAGCTGGGGGGGTTCAGGCTGCAGCAGAGGAGGCTGCGGGGAGCCCTGAGCGCAGCCTGTCAGTGCTGCAAGGGGCTGTGCGAGAGCTGGGGAGGGGCTGTTGAGCAGGGGCTGTGGGGACAGGACAAGGGCTGAGGGGTTCCACTGCCAGAGGGAGAGTCAGAGCAGAGAGAAGGGAGAGATTGTTGGTGCTGAGGGTGGGCAGAGCCTGGCGCAGGCTGCCCCGAGAGGTGGCAGCAGCCCCATCGCTGGCCCCATGGCAGGTCAGGTTGGCCCTTGGGGCTCTGAGCCCCCTGCTCTGGGGGCAGATGTCCCTGCTCCCTGCAGGGGAGCTGGATGGCTTCAAGGTCCCTCCCAACCCAAGGCATTCCATGATTCTATGATTCATTCTATGACTGTTCAGGGTGTCTGAAGAGGATTGAGCTATTCATGATGGCACAAAGTGCTTTCTCAGCGCTGAAGCAACGTTCTCCGCTCCTCAAGGCTTTTCC
>NW_010423181.1:8259-9857 GCF_000710305.1 Buceros rhinoceros silvestris
CATCATTACAGTCATGGTGCTTTTCTCCGACGGCGTCAGTGACATCCAAAAGCTGATGGCACGTCTGCTGAGACCCTGCTCCACCCTCTCGCTTGTGGACGTGACCGAGGCGCTTTACTGCATCGCGGCGCTGCTGTACGCGATGAGGGACAGGGGCATGGCCATCAGTAACAGGTAAGGCGTGGGGAGGGCCCTCCTGCCCTCCTGCCCTCCTGCCCTCCTGCCCTCCTGCCCTCCTACCCAGAGGGTGTTGCTTGCTAGCAGTGAGAGCTCATGGTCAAAGTCACCCTCATCCCATCTCCATCTCCTGCAACAATCTAGACTAGAAGAAACAGGAATGACCACAACTCTTGTGCTGTTATCTCTTCAAACCCCACGAGGTTTGTAATTTAGGGCGTAAGGAGGAAACCTGTCCCCAGGGAACTGTCTGCTCCCTGTTTGCAGCTCCTAGAGCAACTGGTGGTTCTGAGCGGGTCACTCCTGTGAGACACGAAGCTTGTCCTGGAGAGCGGCCCGGGGTGGCAGCTGTTAGGTGACAGGAACAAAGCTGCACTAGGAGAGGTAAAACCATAGCGGCATCGGAGGTTAATTCTAAACCAGCTATTGCCGAAGCACCGCAAAGTATTGTCAAAGGTAACACACTTGTCTATACCCATCACCAGACAGTTGATGAACCTGGTTCACCTTAGAGGCCTGAACTAGCCCCACATTCTCTCTCGGGCTCCTCCAGGCTCGGTGGCTAGTAGTGGTTTGAGAGAGGGAGCGGATCCTGTGGACTCTGATCCCAGGTCGTGTTTGCAGGCGGTGCTGAAAGCCAGACCTGCCCGGAGCTGCCCCGTGCTGCCTGTGCGGGCACTTTGCCAGCAGAGCTCCTGGCCCTCGCAGCTGCTAACAGCATCATCTCCTGCTGCTCCCCCAGCGCTTGGGGCTTTGTGCATCGTTCTGTGGGAAGCATTCGAGATGCTGGCGGTCTTTTAGGTGGCTGCAGATGTTTGCTTTGTTATTGATGGTTTCTCAGTGATAGTTTCTCTTTTGTCCTTTCTACCAGGCTCCATTACAATGTTTTCTACTGCTTGTACCTGATGGAAAACGCTTCCGTAACGACACAGGCAGCAGAAGAGGAAACGCCGGCTTCACACTGCCAACAAGACTTATGGGCCGGGTAATGCTGTTCGAGGTGATCTAGCAATGCACACACAGGGCCCTGGTGGAGTGCTGCTGGCAGGGGCTGCTTGGCAACACTCGGAAATTCATAAGGATTCGTGCAAAAAACTTATTCTGCTCCTCGCCATCTTCTGGAAAGCCAGAATGGGGCCTTAAATCAGTAGAAATTGAATTACCAAGGGCTGACTGAACGTAAAAGTCATCATTCACTGATGGTTCTGTGTTGGTGAACACAATTCTGTGCCCACTGACAGTTCTCGGAGCACAAATCACCCCAAAATACCCTCCAAATCACCCTCTCCCTGTGGGTAAGGAGCTCGGGAAGGAGGGGAGCAGGTCTGTTCTGGTTTTAACATCACATTCCTCTAGAAACACACGCTGCAGCCGGCCAGAACAGGGCTTGTCCTGCTGGTGACGGTGCTGCAGCACAACTC
>NW_010423181.1:9957-10554 GCF_000710305.1 Buceros rhinoceros silvestris
GGGGGTGTCCTTTTGGGGGCGGGTCCTGCAGCACAACTCGTGTGGCTGTTTGTTTGTGAACGCTGCCTTCGGGGCATGGAGGAAACCACCGATGTGGCTCCTGTTTTCTGCGGATCACTGTTGTACACCACCTTTATATATATTTATATAGATATATATATGTACATAGGTAGATACAGCTGTTCCAGACGAGCGCTGGGTGGTAGCGTGCGGTCTAGGATGGAAGGGCAGTCAGGAGTGAGACGCTTTCCCGGCTGTGGAGACCCAGGCTCGGTTCCCCTTCTGCTGCACTTGCCCTGGTTGAGTCATTTACCATCCCCATCCTTACCTACAGGAGGGGAATAGCGATCTCACCCATCACAGGCATCTAGCAGAGCTAAAGCCAATAAAATCACCGATGGTCCAAGTGAGAGCGGTCGTAACGACCAAATAAACCAGAGGTGAACAGATGCTGGGTCTCGGCACTTGTGTTCCCAGCCCTTCCAGCCTCCCCCTCCCTTTGAAGCCTTTTTCTAAGCAGGTTTGGTTGTTCAGTGAAAGCCCGTCCCGGGGGCAGCCCTCTGACTGGCAGCGCGGGAAGGGCACGGGGCCTCACAA
>NW_010423181.1:10657-12579 GCF_000710305.1 Buceros rhinoceros silvestris
CCTTTCCGCGGGGAAGCGGGGAGGGCCCTGCGCCAAGAGATGCTTCGTGCTGTCGGCTGATGGCAGGTTGCTCACCCTTATGAGTAAAACAACTGCACTGCAGCCGGAAGCGCTGGTTCCTGACCTTCACCAAAACCCCGGGCTCCTCGCAGCACTGAGAAATCGCAGAGCTGCTGACGGAACACGCTCTGGAAAGCAGCAAACCACCCCAGAGCCGAGTCGCTGTTTGCTTTCAGTAAACAGTCAGGTGAAAATTAATTTGTAAAGCACGGGATAGGGCCCTGGAGAAGATCTTTTCCGACGTAACCTTCCCCAAAGTTTACCTTTTATTTTTGCTATCTCCAGTCTTTTCTTATTCCCCGCTTTTCCCATGGGCACAAGAACCAAGTTGCTCTAGTGCCACCTTCCTGCTTGTGGGTTGGGATCAATCATCCACCGGTTTCCTTCTGCTGTTTGGTTTTATGTGGGAGGATTTATTTTCATAATTCCTCTCCCTCTGTTTTTCTCCCTGTTTTTAGTAACGGGCCTGAAATAAAGCTGACCCATGAACAGCAAAGGATTTTGAATCACAGAATTGAGCGCGGTCAAATAGTGAAAATCATGGCATTTGCAGGTAAGAGCCCACAGTGATGTCATCAGGATGAAAGCACAGCCTGTAGTTGTGCTCCTTCCCTCCCTGTCCCAGGACCGGTGTGACTTCTCATCCACACAACACGTCAGAGTGAGCTTTTGCAGAGAAACGGGAGCAGGCAGCCTGGTGGTTGCTCTCACACAGGCTGGGTAAACGTCGTATTTGGACACAATTCTGAAACCAAGTGTTTGGGCACTGTCAGCGAGTGCCCAGAGCAGCGTGTCAGGGAACCAGGAGCGGAGAAGTGACTCTCTGTGTTTCTTCTTCATGTGCTGAGCCTGTTTCGTGGTGCTGTTGTCCACAGGCTGCTCTTGCTCATTTAGATTTACTGTCCCTGTAGCGGCAAGAGCAGCCAAGACACCTTCCGCACCCGTGGGCTGTTTTGGAAAGGGGAGCTGCATAAAATCGAGGGAATTATTTAAAAAGGCAAGGAAAAGTCAGTCACCTCCCTCAACCTGCAGAGTTTCCTTTAAAGCCACCCATCGGGAGCTCTCTGCGTGCTCTCTGCCAGAGCAGGCTCGTGAAAGGACACGCACAGCCAAGCACCGCGTGCAGAAGCCACTGATAGCAGTTTCTTCTGTCTGAACAAAGTCACCCTGTCCAAGTGACAAAAAAGGGAACGTTTGTGAACTGTGTAACCACAAGGCAGGGCAGAAAAAAGAGCTTGAGGAACCACTGGCAACAAGCATAAAATACTCATAATTCTTCTTCGGACGTGTGGGTGAGGATCTGTCAGGGCGTCTGGTAGCTAACTGCGGCGCAGAGGATGCCTGGGAGGGAACGGTGCGGTGCAGGAAAGCTCAATGTGTTTCTGCATCCGTGCTGCTCGGAGAGCATCTTGGAAAGGACCAGCCTCGGGATCCTTCTCCATAGAGGGTTCACCAGAGGGTTGGTCTCACCTTCACATGGGGAAGGTTACGGATACAGTATGTGTTGGGGCTGTTCGTTTGCTCATCTGGACTGCGAGAATATGTGAGACTATGTGAGAGGAACAGCTCTGCAGTCACCGGGGCCAGTGAAGAAGGAGGGGGAGGAGGTGCTTCAGGCACTGGAGCAGAGACTCCCCTGCAGCCCATGGTGAAGGCCATGGTGAAGCGGGTTGTTCCCCTGCAGCCCGTGGAGGTCCATGGTGGAGCAGATCCACCTGCAGCCCATGGAGGACCCCACGCCAGAGCAGATGGATGCCTGAAGGAGGTTGTGACCCCCTGGAAGGGACCACACTGGAGCAGTTTGTGAAGAACTGCAGCCTGTGGGAAGGACTGACGTTGGAGAACTGTTCCCCATGGGCGGG
>NW_010423181.1:12736-16885 GCF_000710305.1 Buceros rhinoceros silvestris
GGAGGAAGGAGCGGCAGATTTGATTAGCAATATCCTTGTCTCAGGTTCCTCTTGCGACTGGTGCTCCGTGAGTGAAGCCACTTTGCCGTGCGGCGTGGCCAGTGCTGTCCCGCAGCAGACTGGAGTTCCTGCAAGGGCATGAGCTCATGAATCAGCCAAGGAGCCACTTTACCATCTCACTTACCAAGCTGTCTTTCAGGAGAACCAGTCCCTTCACATATGCTCAGGCTTCTAGAATGTTGGGTGAGAAAATGATTGGGTTTTGAAAGCTTTTAGGCTGCAGACTGTCCTGTTCCAAAGCTGCTTTGCTCCCCAGCCTCTGCTGATGTCAGTGCAGTCGGTGGATAAGTTCCCATTAGCTGCCCACAGTCCTGCTGGGCGGGAGTGGGGAGCTAAAGCTGAGGGGAGGTGTGGGGATTCACTCATTCCTGACTCCAGATGCTTTATTTTTCACTTTCTTCTGTTCTTCAGGTACAGGAAAGACCTCAACCTTGGTCAAGTACGCGGAGAAGTTTGCTGATCTGAACTTCCTTTACGTGACGTTTAACAAAGCGGTGGCAGAGAGGGGGAAAAGCGCCTTCCCCAGGAACGTTACGTGCAAGACTTTCCATTCGTTAGCGTTTGGGAGTGTCGGCAGACTGTGAGTGGGGGTTTTGGACGCCTTCCTTCAAGGCCAGTGGAGCAGGGAAAAGCCACGGCAGGAAAGGAAGGTCCCTGGGTTTTGAAGTACCCCCCCAGGATTTTAAGCAAAAATACCAGGGGAGATTATTTCTTTCACCTGCTTCAAGCCAGACTGTGCTTTCTGGTTTCCAAATTCTTTCAGATTGGCTGGGACGGTGATTTTAGCATCCCTGTGAGCCTGGGGAAAGGGAGTCATCACCCTGCTCTGGCATAGACTGTGCTGCCATAAGCCCCGTGGCTCTTTTGGGGGAGCAGGGAGGTAGAAAGCCACAGGAATGGTTTTTTCCCACTTCCCATTTCCACTTCCATGGTGCAGCCACCCTAAACGTGGCTTTTCTTTAGTAGGGAAGGGGTTTTCTTAACCTGAGCTGTTCCGATGCCATTTCTGGCCGGTTTTGTTGGCACATCTACACTGCAGACAGAAAGGAAAATGAGCCGCGCCCTGGAGGAAGAGGGGAATCCTCCTACCTGCCTCTGAAAACACTCTGTAGCTGCAGGGGTGAATGATGGGGATATCCCTCTGGCTCAGCTTTTCACCTATAGCACGAACCAGTTTGTGCTTCCACCAGGATAAATACGTGCAGCTATTTTAAAGATAACCCAAAGTGGGTGGATGAAACAGAGCTTCTGAACAGAGGCAAAAGCGAGCTTGCTTTTCCAGGAGGCCTTTCACGGGCGTTTCAACGTGTCTCTCCTCTTTCTCTCACGTGTGGCACAGCTATAAAGAAAAAGGCAAGCTGAACTTCTCCACGATGTCCGCTTACTCCATCAGCTTCCTCCTCCAGAACCGCAAGGGACAATCTCTGTTCATAAGAGGGAAAACGGTCTCGCAGACCCTTGAAAGCTTCTTCGCCTCTTCAGATGAAGAGATCTGTGCCGAGCACATTCCTGTCTGGTTCAAAAATACTCACGGCGAGAGAAGACTTGTTAATTCAGAAGAAAAGAAAGTGAGTAGCAGACTTGAAGCAAGACTTGGGCTGCGGGGTGTAGGAGGGGCTGTAGTTATCCCACATCTCTCGTAGTTCTCTCCCAGTGTTTGTGCTTCAGCTGTAAGAACTGACTTACATTATGACAAACTATTTTTTCCCTCTGGTGACAAATCCAAAGGAACTGGGACCTGTTTGTTCTCCCTGTTGGCCCAGCTGGTTTTTAGAGAGGAGATTATCACTGTCTGCGCTCCGTGCAGATGTTTCTGCCCCACAAAGAAGAGATAAGCGGTTGGGTTTATGGACACCAGCGCCTGAACAGCGTTGTGATAGCCCAATAAATACTCGGGTAGTCGTGTTGATAGGCAGAGCCACTCCCCGCAGCGTACAGCCGCTTCAGCAGCACTGACCTTGCAAACAACGTGGGCTGGAGATATGGAGAAAATCAGCCTTTCTGCTCCCTCTTGATCACGTGCAATCGCATCCAGTGCAGGCAGCGGGAATCCAGTGTGCTGCCGTTACGGGGCAGGCAGCGAACTGACGGCCTCCAAACAGCCAGTACCTCGAAGCGCTTTGGAAGCTGTCCAGAGAGGCCCAAATCAACACCAAGCCTGTGCTGCCGAGCAGAATTAGGGGGTCCTGCATCACTCTGAGCAGTAGCTGAGCCACAGAAGGGTTCTTCTCAGGGGGCTCCTTTTGGAAAAGACTCTGCTGAGGAGCAGAAATTAACTGCTGGTGACACGGAAGAGAAGCAGGAGGAGAAAGGTTTCAGAGAAGCCTTTCAAGACCTGCTGTGCCTGAACTGTTTGTCTGCTCAAAGCGCTCTCTCCAGACCCTTGAAATTAACTGCTGGTGACACGGAAGAGAAGCAGGAGGAGAAAGGTTTCAGAGAAGCCTTTCAAGACCTGCTGTGCCTGAACTGTTTGTCTGCTCAAAGCGCTCTCTCCAGACCCTTCTGTTTTCTCTTCCTAGATCAACTTGGACGAGGCAAGGGAGATATGGGACAAAATGAAGAATCTGGATGGGGATGTAGAGAAGAAATACAAGATGCCTTGTGATGGTAAGAGAGTACAGACGGCAAACGCCTTCAGCTCAAGAGCTGGAGGAGAAAACCAGGTGGATTCATAGTTCTCACCTCTGGGCAGGCATCGAAAAGCTGGAACTGGGGAAAACCACCTTCCCCGGTGTTCCCTTTGTGCATTAGGAGTCTTGGAGTCATCGGCACAGCTGCCTTCCCCCGGCGCAGTCAGGTTGTCTCGGGGTGGGGTTTCTTCATGCTTCATACAGCCAAGGGAGACAGAGCAACATCTGAGAGATTTTGCAACCCCTCCAAATGTCGTGCAAATCCCAAGCAAGAAGCAGGGCCAGAAATGCTTTGTTTTTAAAAAGACACT
Organism: Buceros rhinoceros silvestris; assembly: GCF_000710305.1. NCBI lineage: Eukaryota > Metazoa > Chordata > Aves > Bucerotiformes > Bucerotidae > Buceros > Buceros rhinoceros. The sequence goes on from NW_010423181.1 coordinate 15,738, forward strand.
CGTTCTGAAGATGGCGGTGTATTACAGTGAGCGAATCACCCTCTCAGTGCCACGCCTGGTTCTTCCCCGCAGGGTATTTGAAGCTGTGGCAGCTCAGCAAGCCGCAGCTCTCGGAGTACGATGCCATCTTTGTTGATGAAGCACAGGACTGCACGCCAGGTGAGTGGCGACAGCAGACAGAGCTGCAGCCTTCCTGCGCCCCTCACGGAGAGGCTGCTCAGGGCTGTGTGAGAAGTAGCACAATTTTAAAAAGGCTTCCTCAGACCATCTCCCACCTGGAGTCACCGGAGACCTGGTCTTGTGAGGCTTTGGCATCACAGCTTCGGGCAGGCTCGGTCAAAGAGGACCAAACGGCTCGCTGAGGTGTGCGTCGAGTCACCGTGCACACGTGCAGCGCGCTGGATCACTGGGGATGGGCGGTGGAGTCGTGTGGGGTTAAGACATGGTGCAGCTCCAGCCCAGGAAAAAACACCCCCAGACTAAAATAGCGAGAGGCTGTTCGTAGAGCTCCCGGTCAGCCACTCGCTTCCGTTTGCTTCTCCCCAGCCTGCAGCCGTGTGCAGCCAGTCTTAAATGCTGTCAGGCAAGAGACCTTGCCTCTGCACAGGGAAGAGTTACTCTACATTTCACTCTTGGCTTCTGAGCAGGCTCCCCCTTAACGTGTCGGTGTTTTCCTGCAGCCATCATGGATATTGTGCTGTCACAGAAATGTGGCGTAATCCTGGTGGGAGATCCTCACCAGCAGATCTACAGCTTCCGAGGCGTCGTCAACAGCCTCTACACGGTGCCTCACACCCACGTCTACTTCCTCACCCAGGTAAGATGAGCATCTGCTGCTGTCCTTCCCTGGACAGATCTCTAATGATGTGGGAGGTGTTTCACATCCTTTTTCAGAAGGCACCTAGCAGCCAGACTTCTTGAGTTTGTCACTGCGGAGCGTTTGCGTTGCCTGGATTAGTGGTGTGCTGTGCTGTTCACGCTCGGCACCGCAGAGCTCCTTTGTGCCTCGCAGTGAAGTCATCCCATCGCTGGGGAAGCCGTGTGGCTGGAGCAGTGGGTGCTGGGGGAGAGACCTTAGTGTACGGCTTATTGAGAACCCCAGAACCGTTCGTTGGAAATCTCCTGGAGTCCCCCCGTCCCCCAGCACC
>NW_010423182.1:0-1408 GCF_000710305.1 Buceros rhinoceros silvestris
TGACACCCCAGAGGCCTCCGAGCGCTGTGGAGGGCTGGGGTGGGAGGTCCGAGGACCACGTCCACGCCATGGCTGCTCGCCAGGGTGGGGCAGGACGTCGGGTGGACGGAAGCTGTGGTGGAGCCGCCGGGGTCCTAGTGGAGCTGGTGGGGTGGGAAGACACAAGACATTAAAGCGTTGAGATGGTTCGTGGGAAATTTGGACCTTTCGATGTCCTCCACCCCCGCCAAAAAAAATCAGCTTTGAAGGTCAGTCCCAGGCATCTCCTGGCCTCCAGGGTCCTCTCCTAGCCACCAGCTTCGTTCTGAGGCCACGCCCTTCCCACCACCCCCCTGATTCGTGGCTTTCTGGGAGGAGAAGTTGATCTTCTGTGACCTCAAAGTCGTGTCCTGCCCCTGCATTGACCCGCCCCTCGTCCCCTCGAGGACCGAGTTGTGGCCCGTTGGTGGCTCCGAGGACAGGGGACATGGTGGACGGGGGACACGGTGTCAAGCTGGGGGACCAACCAAAGATGGTTGGCCAACCACCAGCTGTCCAATAGGAGGTGAAGAACCCAACGAGCATCAGCCAATGCTATGAGGGTCAACCCAGCCCATGATGGTTGGTCAAGTCAACAAGGGTCAACCAATGGATGAGGGTCACCCAAAGGATGAGGGTCACCCAACCAATACCAATTGGCCAAACCAACTAGGGTCATCCAATGGCTGATAAGCTCAAGGGAGTCAGCCAACAGAGTGAGGGTCACCCAACCAATACCAATTGGCCAAACCAACTAGGGTCATCCAATGGCTGATAAGCTCAAGGGAGTCAGCCAACAGAGTGAGGGTCACCCAACCAATGACAGCTGGCCAACCCAAGAAGGGTCATCCAATCAATGAAGGCCATCTAGTGGATGAGGGTTACCCACCCCATGATGGCTGGTCAATCCAACGAGGGTCAACCAATGGCTGACAAGCTCAAGGGATTTGACCAATGGAGTGAGGGTCACCCAACCAGTGATGGTTGGCCAACCCAAGAACGGTCACCCAATCAATGAGGGTCTCCAACCTCACGATGGTTGGTCAACCCAACAAGGGTCACCCAATGGGTGAAGGTCACCCAATGGCTGAGGGTCTCCAACCCCATGATGATTGGCCAACCCAACGCCTACTGGCTTCTTCTCAGGCTGGTGGCACCTCATTGGCCCCCGATGGCGGTGCTGGGGGTCACGCTCCCCACCCGGCCCCACCTCCGGGTGTCCTCAGGGGCCACTCGCTTCGTCCCCCACATCTGGGGCTCTCCCAGAAGCCCCCGGGAGCTTCATGGCCACGAGGAGGAGGAGCTGGAAGGGCTGAAGGTCGCCGGCTCCTGGAGGAGGCACCTGGGGCGGCTCCGGCTCCTCCTGCGGGGAAATAGGGGCCCTTACTGT
>NW_010423182.1:1560-1907 GCF_000710305.1 Buceros rhinoceros silvestris
GGCCACCACCCCAGGAGCTTCCAAGAGGAGGCGGGGCCACATCAGCCCACACACGCCCTGTGGGGGAGTTGCCATTGGCCGGGCTCTGCCAAGACCCGCCTACCTCAGAGTGGGGAAATGTCGTTGGTTGAGAGCTCTCCAAGTCCCACCCACCCCAAAAATGGGGCCACGCCATTGGCCGGGCTGCTCCTAATCCCCACCTACCTCAGATTGAGGAAATGCCATTGGCTGGGCTGCTCCTGAGCCCCACCCACCCCAAGCTGGGGCCACGCCATTGGTTGAGCTGCCCCTCATGCCCCACCCCTTATCCAGGGCCACACCATTGGTCAGTCGTCCTGTGGGGGCGT
>NW_010423183.1:0-676 GCF_000710305.1 Buceros rhinoceros silvestris
GGTACGTCCCCCGTCCCTCGTCCCCGTGGGACCCCGGGGACACCCGGCACCGCTGACGCCTCGCGGCTCCCTTCCAGCCTGCACCGCTACAAGCACCCCTCGGACGAGGAGCTCTGCGCCCTGGCAGGCAAGCAGCGTCCCAAGGCCAAGCGGGACAGGTCAGCTCAGCCCGAGGGACTTAAAACGAGGGACTTTTGGTGCCACAAGACACGAGGGATGAGCCAGCTCTTTGCCTGCCGTCCCGAGCCAGGGTTTCCCTTGCAGGAGGATGAACGGCGTCATGGATGACAAGCCCCTCTCCGTGCCCCGGGACATCGACCTCCGCCTGGACACCAGCCCCATCACTGCCGTGGATGCTCTGGGTAACCCCCTGCGCTCCCTCTGCACGCAGGACCCAGCATTGCCCCGGACCTGCCACCCCGGCCGTGCCCGGGACCCCTGCGGGTCCCCACGGTGTGGTGACATGTCCCCGTGTCACACCAGTGCTGCGCTATTTCCTGGACTACCAGTGGTTCGTGGATTTTGCTGTCTACTCCACCGCCGTGTACGTCTTCACCGAGGGCTACTACTGCCTGGCGGACCCCCAGAAGGAGACCAACATCGGGGTGCTCTGGTGCCTGCTGACGGGTGTCTTCTCCGTGTATCCTTCTGCTGACCCACGGGCGCGATTGCCACC
>NW_010423183.1:900-1164 GCF_000710305.1 Buceros rhinoceros silvestris
GCGCACGGCAGTGACCTAACGACGTGGATGCTTTATGATGTGCTAATGAGCAGGGGGGTCCCGCTGGCATTAGGGGGGTGTCCCGAAGCCACCGATTTCCTTGACAGCCGCCCCTCGCCCCAGCAAGGTCTTCTTCATGGTGATGCGCCATTACTTCCGCTCGGAGGAGGGGGGCGAGCGCTCCGTCTGCCTCACCTTCGCCTTCTTCTTCCTCCTCCTCGCCATGGTGGCCCTGGTCATCCGTGAGGACTACCTGGAGTTCGG
>NW_010423183.1:1414-1759 GCF_000710305.1 Buceros rhinoceros silvestris
TCGCCCCACGCATGCAGTCCCAGCGCCAGCAGCCACCTGGAGAGCATCCTGAAGCAGCAGGGCTGCGAGTGGACGTGAGTCGGAGACTAGGCAGGGAGGGACGTGGGGTTTCCAGGAGGGTTTTTGGAGGTCTGGCGTGGGAACCCCTCCGGGGCTCAGCGGGATCGGGGCTGACCCATCCTCCCTGCGCTACCGTCCCTCTCTGCAGGCTAGTCGGAGACTAGGCAGGGAGGGACGTGGGGTTTCCAGGAGGGTTTTTGGAGGTCTGGCGTGGGAACCCCTCCGGGGCTCAGCGGGATCGGGGCTGACCCATCCTCCCTGCGCTACCGTCCCTCTCTGCAGGCT
>NW_010423184.1:0-418 GCF_000710305.1 Buceros rhinoceros silvestris
AGTAAAGACCAGCTACGGGCAGGTGAACTCTTGGCAGCGCCTGGGTCCGGGTGGTTTAGCAACAGGTCTAACTAAACCTGTTGAAGCTGTCAGAAGGCCTGGCTTTAACCGCGGGCTCTGGGGCTTCGTTAATTAACTGACGATTATTGGTGTGCTTTGAAACTTGAGCGTGCTTAAGCCGCGGTCTTGGCTTTTCACGCAGGTCTTCTGGCTGGGGGTCGGGCAGGAGCTGGTGGGTTTTGGGTTGCACCTCCAGAGCTTGTTCGGTGCTGGTTCTTCTCAAAACAGGGCTTTTCGGTTAAAGCACAACTTTCCAGCTCGCCCGCAGGCTGTCTGAGGCTCAGCGCTAGCAGCTGTTACCTGGCAGCGGCAAAGAGCTGCAGCGTGAGCACCCACCAGAAAGCTGACCTGAGCAAGG
>NW_010423184.1:585-852 GCF_000710305.1 Buceros rhinoceros silvestris
CACCTCCAGCCCCGCTGTCCTGCGTGGGTCAGGGCCGCGGTGACTGCCGGGAGCGGGACGGAGATGCTCTCGCTGATACCGTTCAGCTCGAGCTCCTTGTTCCCTGCACCTCCAGCCCCGCTGTCCTGCGTGGGTCAGGGCCGCGGTGACTGCCGGGAGCGGGACGGAGATGCTCTCGCTGATACCGTTCAGCTCGAGCTCCTTGTTCCCTGGCCGGGTCGGGGTGACACGGTTGAGTGCAGCGTGATTTTACCTGCCCGGCTCGTT
>NW_010423184.1:962-1358 GCF_000710305.1 Buceros rhinoceros silvestris
CCTTGTTCCTTGGCCGGGTCGGGGTGACACGGTGGAGTGCAGCGTGATTTTCCCTGCCCGGCTCATTCCTCTGGCCATAGCCAGGTTTGTGCGCTGGTGTGTCTCGGCGGCAGGGCTGAGTGCTCAGCGAGCCCCTGTGGCGGCGTGACAGGTCCTTTGCCCTGGTCCTGGACCAGTTTTCCCCCTTTATTGGTTCAAGAGGAGCTGATCTGATCCGGGAGAATTTCCCCGAAGACGGTGCTGCCTTCCTGGCAGTAAACAGCCCGAGGAATTTGTCCCTCCTGGATCAACTGTCGTTGGACTTGGCTCCCTGTAAATGTGACAGTGGAGCAACCGTGAGTCGTTTTGCAATGGCTGCGTCTCTTCCCACAGCGGAGAAGGAGCTGTGACAGTTCT
>NW_010423184.1:1513-1905 GCF_000710305.1 Buceros rhinoceros silvestris
CGAGCGGGGGCTGCTCCTTTTCCCCGGGAAGGCGCAGCTTTTCTCTGGGGCAGTGGCTGGTGGGTGAGCTGCTGCTCAGGCCAGTTCTGCTGCTGTCAGTGCCAAAGGCAAACAAGGATAAGGAAGGCACGATGAGAAAAAGGCTGAGGCCGACTGAGAGTGCGCCAGACCTTTGCTCCGCAAACAAAAGATCACTTTGTAAAACCACCGAGGGAGCAGCGAGAGCCTTTTGGAGGGCCTGGCTGTGGGGAAGGTATCAGACCAAAGGTTCTCGCCTTGCCCCGGGTCGAAGCTGCCGTCTCCATCCAAAGGCCGCCTTGCAGATCACGCACCGCAATAGCCGGGCGATAGGCTGGGGCGGCGGAGGGAGCGCCAACGGGGATGGGGTTGGC
>NW_010423184.1:1990-3819 GCF_000710305.1 Buceros rhinoceros silvestris
TGCAGATCACTCACCTCAATAGCCGGGCGATAGGCTGGGGCGGCGGAGGGAGCGCTAACGGGGATGGGTTTGCCCCACAGGGGCTTTCCCCGGCTGGAGGTGCTGGTGTTTCCCCTGCTGTCGGCTCCGAACATTCAAATGTCGTGGGCCAGGTCCACCTCAAAACTCAGTGAAGAGTCAGTGAAGAGCGTGGGCGAAATGTTGCGATGAGCGTGGAGCATGTCACCGAGGTCTGGAGCGCAGCTGGTTTTGCTGGGCTGCTGGAGGGCGGCTTTGTTGCTCAGACAGTACTTTCTGTACCGGGAAAGATGTGTTTTCAATAAGCTGTTTGCATCCGTGGCGTGTTTCTCTGCTGGCCTTGGGATGCAAGTGTGTTGGAGGAGGAATTTCATGGCTCCTAGCTATGTGTATGAGGCCTGTCAGGTGCCTTATTTCCTGCTTCTCCCCAAGAATTGCTACAGTTTGCGTGTCAAAGTCTCTGCCACAGCGCAGTTAGACGCGTGGTGGCTGGTTGCGTGTGCGGGACACCGCTGCACCGAGCAGCCTGCGCGGGGCAGAGAGCCAAGCCCCTGCTGTCCTGTGCAAACACCGACTTCAGCTGCTTCTGCAGCAAACCTGCAGGAATTTGGTTTCTCGTATGACTCAGGACGGTCACGAGACGGTTCAGTGCTGTAGGGGATTGAGCTCGAAACCGGGGTGTGTGGAATAGGTGTGTGTGACCTGTATCTTCCCCTGTTGCACCTGCCCTCTGTGCCTGGAAGGGAGACAGTCTGGAGGACTCCGTGTCCTTTATCTCCTGCTCCTCATTCCCTCGTTAGCTCTGATGTCATCGTTTTATAGTGTCCTTGCCCTTAATAAGGAACTGAGGAAGAAAAATAGTACACTGGCAAAGTTTCTTCAGGGCTTTAATGCCCATGTTGGGGCAACAGAGCATGAGCATGCCTTATGGAATCTCTTACGTGTGCTCTTGCTGTGAATTTCTTATCACGAATGAGGAGGGAAGTGGGAAGATGATTTTTACCAGATCTCTTCCTGGAGGAGCCTGGGCACGAGCCCCCTGCCCTGTGGATCTCAAAGGCTGGGGTGTCCCAAGCTCTGAGCCTGCCCTGCTGGCCGTGTCCTGCGCTGGCTGGTGGATTCCATTCCTCTCGTCTCCCCTGGGATGGCTGTTTTAGTGTCTGTTGAACACCACCTGAGGCAGATGTGGCCGCAGAAGGGGGGTGGGAATTGCCTCTTGGATACACAGGCCGGGTTCTGCAGGGTGTAATTACCCAGAGAGTCCAACTGCACTGTCCGATGACTCTGCTTCGTCTGAGACCCCCCCAGGCCACCTCTGACTTTTTTGTGTTTGATGGGTTCCTCTTCCTGGCCATGCACATTGGTGCCAGACAGCAGCTCCTTTGCAGCGAGGCTGCCTGGGTCATGCACCTCCTGTGACCTGAGCAGTGGCTGTGGCAGAGCAGCTGACGCTGGAATGTGACAAAGGCAGAGGGAAGCAGCAGAGTCTCGTAGGTGCCTTGTGCTGGACATCCAGTGAAGCAGCGGTGGTAAGGGGCAGGCGAAACCCATGGCTAGGAGCCCTGTCCTTCTGGGGGTCAGGGTCCCACGAGCCAGACACAGTCACTGAGTGAGAGATGGAGGAGAAGGAGAGGGAGCAGTGAGGGCTTTTGGTGCCCAGGACACCTCACGCTGTCTTGCTGGAACCTCCAAACAAGCCAGAAATCAGACTCCGTGGTAGATGCCAATCCCAGACGGACCCCGCTGTGTTCGAGAGGATCCTCCTGCTTTCCGGTAAGCATCCCCAGCCCACAGCTGGCTGTGGCTGTTCC
>NW_010423184.1:3958-4331 GCF_000710305.1 Buceros rhinoceros silvestris
CCGAGTGCCTGCTGAATTTCCTGCTGTCAGAATTAGTCACTTCTGCATCTGGTTAGGCCAGTCTGGCAGAGTGCTGGCTGTCTAAAAATACACCACGCAGCTGGCTGGCGGAGGAGGAGGCTTTGCTCGCACACAGGGCTTCTCCCTGAGCTCTCTGCACGCAGGAGCTGCATGCAGGACACCTCCAAGCGCTCTCTAAATCCATCTGTGCGCGCTGCTTTGGTGAGTTTCCTCACGGAGTCGGTACTCCGGGGGAAACTGAGGCGTGGCAGAAATGGGGCAACGTCTTTCTGACCCTTTCACTCGGTTGGCATGTGGCTTTCCTGCCAGGGCATCGCGTGGCTGCGGCGGGCAACCCCGCCCGGGTGGCGCC
>NW_010423184.1:4466-7593 GCF_000710305.1 Buceros rhinoceros silvestris
GCGCTGCCGTGCAGAGGCCCGCCGTGACGGTGACGGCTGAGTGAGGAGGAGCACGAGGAAGTAACCGAAGCTGTGACTAAGGCGGAGAGAATATCAAGGAAGGTTTTCTGTTAATAATGTTTATTGGAGTCGTTTCCTTGAGAAGGGCGAGAGAGTCAGACCTTGAGTGGCGTTGGGCTAGAGATGGTTTCTCGGGCAATGCTGGACAAGGTGAGAGCAGGAGGTGCATTCACATCTTCTCTGTTTTACGTCTGCCATCGCGACAGGCTGCTCAGTAGACGCGAGGAAAACGAGCAGCGACCGTTAGCTAACGGAGATTAAAATTGTAGTTGTCTTTCCCTTGGTGTAACTACGATCTTTCGAGCAGTCTTTCTTTCCATCCCCTCTGGATTCTGCCTAGAGGAGGATGACCAGCACCGCCGAGGCAGTGTTTCACCCCGACGGGGATGTGTAGCACGGCAAGGGAGCGGAGCCAGGGCTCACGTCCGGTACTGAGGTCAAACGGGTGCTTTTTGTGCTGAGTGTGGGCACGGGAGATTCAGCCTCTTAGTCAGAGGTGAGGACACGGGGCCTTGGCTGAAATCTCCCCGGCACGACCTGATTCAGCATTCCTCTAGTGCTTGGGGGATGCTTCAGATCCTTCGCCTTGCCTAGAGGAGAGAGTTTAGGGGGTTCGCTGCTGCTTACCCAGGCTGCGACACGCGACAGCTCTTCCAAGCAGCTTCATGCAAGTGCCCGAGTTGGCTGGGGGATGTAATGGAGTACGTAAGGTATGAGGATGAGGAGGGCGAGATCTGGGACATAAAACAGAGAGTGGGGAGGGAAACCTCTCTGGACCCAGTCCCACATCTCTCAGACGGTGGGTCTTCTTGCCTGGCGTCCTCCGTTCCTGTGTGTTGTACGTGCCGGAGGCGGAGGGGAGCTGTGTTTCCCTTCTGATTTAATCACACTGATTATTTGCTGCCGTGTAAGAGTTTCCTCTCCGCAAAGGCACAACCTTTGGCTGGAGGAGGATTTTAAATCCATCAACCGCAGCGCGGGGCGGTCTGGCCTTGCACAGCAGTACCTCCTGCTCAGGCAGGCAGCTCTTCCTCGCTGACCCCGAGAAGCCCGGCCAAGCCGCTGCTGTGCGAGCGGGTACATCGTTAACCCCCCAGGCTGTTTTCTTGCCGCAGGCTCCTGCAGATGTTAGAAGAGAATTAAATACCTTTTTTTCCGCTAACAGCAGCAGTGTATTGGAAGCCCTGGAAGGCTTGGTGCTGCAAGCAGCCCAGGGCGGGAGAAGGGAGGTGTCTGCAAGGTTTGTGGCTGGTTTCTTCTGTTTACCTGGTCTGGGGGTATTTCTGGCATGGTTTGGAAACCAGTGGCTGTTTCAAAGATGGTGCATCGACCTCCAGGCAATCTTGACTTGGCTTGAGGGATGTCTGTCTGCCTTAAGCTGTGCTCTGTGTCTCTTCTGTTCTGAAGTTGCCTTGGGTTATGTTGTCGAGTCTTTCCTCAGAGCTGATGTGCTTCACGTGGGTTTCCCTCTGCCCAGTGGAGAGCTGAAAAATTACAAACTCGGATCATTCTGAGAGCAGATGGTGCGAAATCTTGTCGGTTGCTCCGGTGGCCTTCGAGTGGGTGTTTGCGGAGGATTAAAGTGACAAAGCCCTTGACAAAAAGGAAGGGTAAGGTGCCTGCCACGGCCCTTTCTTTTGTGAAGGGCCTCGGGCGAATACCGCAGGGAGGAGAGGCTTCGGTGAGGTGTGGAGATGTGGGCAGAGACTGGGTGAAGGAAAGGGCAAAGGGAGTGGGGGAGTGATGCACTTTGCTTCCCTGCAAAGCGAGCCTCAGGGAGGATCAAGCCGTCACCTAAGGGAAGCGCAGCAAGGGTGGCTGGGTCTGCTGAGAGCGGGCGGCTCGGAGGTCCCTCTGTCCGCAGGAGCCCCTTTGCTGGGTGTTTCTCCTGACTTTGAGGGGCTCGTGGCATTTGCCGAGCTGTTAGTGCGTGTTTGTGTCAGTGCTGGGCTGAGAGCGGGCAGGCAGCAGCTGACCCGGCCGCATGGTTGCGGGGAGGACCTTTCGGAGTGCAGGAACGCAGTCGAACACGGCGAATTTGTGCGAGTCGGCACTTTGTGTTGTGATGTCCTCGCTGTCACCCAGAGCCCTGGGAAGCTGCCAGATGCCCAGTAAGGCTTGAGGGAGGGGAAAATCATAGAATACCAGGCTGGAAGTGACCTCAAGGAGCGGCTGCTCCAGCCTTTGTTGGGAGAAGTGGGCAGGTGGGGAGGGGAGAGGTGAGTCATCCTCACGGTTTGGGCAGTTTGCAGCGGGCAGAGCGCTTCCTACCTGAGAGAGGACCGAAAAGGAGGCAGAGGATGTGGTCTGGTACCCCGGCTCGGGGGAGGAGAGGAAGTGCAAGGGTGCCGGGTGCAGATCCGGGCCCCCACCATGCTCTGGACACCCTCTGAGAACATCTGACCCTGCAGCCGTCCTGATTTCTCCCCAGCCTGGAGGTGAGAAAGTGAAACCCCGGGGCACCGAGGCTTTTGCACTGCGACAGAGAGACCTTCCTCTTCATCACCCAGCCCAGCGCGGGGCGGTGACAGCAGTGAGAGCGGCGTGATGCAGGTGTCTTTCCCCGATCCTGGACCGTGGGGATGTCTTGTGTGTTTGTCTTAGTTCTTTGGTTTATTTCTTTTAATTGCCTGGCGCGGGAAAGCCCCAGCAGACCCGTGGGGGCGCTGCGTTGGCCCAGGAGACGTGCAGAGGGTTGCGAGGGAGGAAGTAGCTCGGTTCCATCTTTTACAGGAATGTTATTTAATGTTGTTTATTTAGAGCTGTGGGTGACGCACCTGCCACACCGCAAGCACTTCATGGGGGTGGATTTTTGTCTGCAGCTTCATCCCAGCCGGGATCTCGGATCTTGGACGTCGTGGCCTTGTGACCTGCCGTGGTCACGAGTGTGTGCGTGGACTTGTCCCTGACTCTCCTTGAGCTGGTGACGTTATATTAGGCAGGAAAGCAAAGCAAAAGGCTTCAGGGTTTGTCCTGCCTTGGGTGGCTGCGGAGCCTCGTGCTCTCCGTGTTGGGGAGCTGCTGTGGACAGGTAGCTCTGCTCCGCGCTGCTTTGTGGTTGGACCTC
>NW_010423184.1:7741-9452 GCF_000710305.1 Buceros rhinoceros silvestris
AGCAGCCTTGCCACCGTCCTGCCTTCTCTCCTGTCTAGGACATGAACAACCTGGAGGAAGGGGTGGAGTTCCTCCCTGCCATGAACTCCAAGAAGATGGAGAAGCGCGGCCCAAAGCGGCGGGTGGTCGTCACCGTCATGATCGTTGTTTTCCTGCTCATCTCCCTCGTCACTGGCCTCCTGGTTTGGCACTTCAAATGTGAGTGTGCCGGGTGGCGGCGTGTAGGGTGATACCCTGGGAGCACGTCCACATGGAAACGCTTTGTTATCCGGTGTTGCTCTCATGTGCCCTCTCCAGCTCTGGGAGGGCTCCAGGAAGTGGGGGGACACCGTTTCCACCCCTCTGCCCCGACGGCTGTCACTGGGGCCCTGCTGGGTCAGGTCCCAGCCCTGACTGCCCCTTCTGACCCTGAACCGTTGCCTTGGCCACTTGCGGATTCTGAACTGGGACTTCGTTGATGCTTACGAGAACTCCAGCTCGCCAGAGTTCCTCATGCTGGCCAAGAAGGTGAAGAGCACGGTAAGAGGTTTCTCGCATCCCTCCTTCCTCAAGCTGGGCTTGTTCCTCTTACCTCAATGGCCACTTGCGGATTCTGAACTGGGACTTCGTTGATGCTTACGAGAACTCCAGCTCGCCAGAGTTCCTCATGCTGGCCAAGAAGGTGAAGAGCACGGTAAGAGGTTTCTCGCATCCCTCCTTCCTCAAGCTGGGCTTGTTCCTCTTACCTCACCGCCCGAGGATCAGCTCGGCAGCTCAGAGCTTTCTCGCTGCTCCCAGCTCTCCCCGCTCGCCGTGACGCCCGGGCTGCGTGCAGGGAAACTGCCTGTCAGCTGGGGCTTGGCGTCGCAGCTCCAGCCCGCTGCCACGGCCTCTCCCTGCCTCTGCGGGCCAGCATGTGCCGAGGGGGATCGAGCGGAGGCGGAGGGGTGTCTGCCCTCCCTGCTGGAGCCACGGCTGCTCTTGCCTTTCCCCTCAGAGCCGGCTATTCGCTGCGCTTCCCCCGGGGAGGAGCGGGGCGAGCTGAGTCAGAGCAGGCTGTGCTGTGCAGGTCTGGGCACCTCGGGGACTCTCAACTCTCCCTCTTCCTCTCTTTGGCCCCTGCAGATTGCTGCAGCCAGGGATGCCGGGTATGTGCCCTCATTTCCATAGCAGCCTTGAAGCTCTGTCTGTCTTTAGCCTTTCCCCGCTCCTCACTTCCAGATGCACTGACCACCCTTCTTTAACCTTCCAGGTGGAGGATATCTACAGGAACCATCAAGATATTGGCCCTTACCACAAAGAGACAGTGATAACTGCCTTCAGGTCAGTGTCAGGTGCTGTCAGGGCCCTGTCTGGGAGGGGAGGAGGGCGATGCTGGCATGTCACACAGCCGTATGCCCTCCTTCCTGGGCTGCTGGGGATAGAGGCACCTCAGTAGTCACCCTGAGTGACACAGCAAAGGGTGGGCAGAGAAAAGTGACCGTGTTGCTTTCTGCCAGTCCTTGTCACTGTGTGCTGAGGGAGGTGTCCGGGGAAAATCCAGGCATGGTGCAGTGGTGCCTGGCAGCTTTGAAAGAAAGGGATTCCCCGGGCTGGCAGAGGGCTTTGCTGGGCAGAGTTTACTCACCTCATCACCTTCCCCATGGCCATCCTCCAGAAAGGGCTCATCGAGTAGCCTGGCCCCTGCTGCTGCTGACACCTGAGCCCTCCTGCCTCTGTCCAGGCTCTCACC
>NW_010423184.1:9524-11136 GCF_000710305.1 Buceros rhinoceros silvestris
GCCCCCCCCTGCCTCTGTCCCGGCTCTCACCCCCTAACCTCTCTTCCCCTGCAGCGAAGGCAGCGTCATTGCCTACTACTGGTCCGAGTTCTTTGTGCCCAAGTACCGGGAGGAGAGCCTGGACCGGGCGATGGCAGACAAGCAGAGCCTGGTCCAGAGGTGGAACCCCCGTCTGCGGAACCCCATGTTGAAGGTGGAGTCGGTCGTCGCTTTCCGTGAGTGCTGGGTCCCTGCGCGGGACTAGGGGGGACGTGTCACAGCAGGGGTCAGCTGCTGGTCACAGCCCTCCCTTGGAGACCTCTCTGAGGGCGGCTGTAAGGGCCTGGCGTTCCCAGTGCTGCTTTGATGGGCCATGCAGGCTGGGGGAGGCTGAGTGGAGCTGCTCCCCTTGGCCCCAGCGCTCTGTGTTCTCCTCTGAGCCCGTCTGGAGCGGGGCAGGGATGAATCCTCCCTCCGGTAGAGAAAGAGCTTGATCCCTTGGCTCCCGGGAGCCCAGGCAGGAGCAGCCTTCCCCGGCCAGCTTGCGGGGAGAGACCCCACCAGCAAGGCCAAGTCAGTGCGGGTCCCACGGACAGCTTCAGTTCGCCACAGCCCAAAGGTGACCCCAGCCTCTGTTTTCTCTGCAGCTGTCGACCCCACCATAGCTCACTCCGCTCGGAACAGTAAGTACTGTCCTTCCTCAGTCTCACAACAACCGCTGAGCATGCCCAGACCTCCTTGGGGTGGCAATTTCCCTTGTGGGTTGGAAGATGCGTTAAGAGAGGTGCTCCGCAGGCCTCCAGGTGCTGCTCGGTGCTGGTTTGGGGTCGGCCGGATGGCGGCACGGGCCTTGCCGATGTCTGGCAGTGGTGGGTGGCCCTGGCCGTCCTTCCCCAGTGCCTCACTTTGCAGATGGAGGTTGATGCTCCCTGCAAGAGGTGCCTCCCCAGGGCGCCGAACTCTGCATCTCGGGTTCGGGCAGGGCAGAGCCTCCTCGTTTGCCTTGGTAACTGCTCCCTGCTCTCCTGGGCAGATAGCTGCATCTTCGCCCTCCACGCCAAGGAAGGGGAAGTCACCAGTTTCACCACGCCGGGCTTCCCCAACAGCCCGTACCCCAACAACGCGCTCTGCTACTGGGCACTGCGGGCGGACGCCAACTCCGTCATCAGCCTGACCTTCAAGACGCTGGAGCTGGAGCAGTGCACAGATAAGAGCGACTACATCAAGGTGTACGACTCCCTGAGCCCCGTGGAGCCCCACGCTTTGGTCAGGTGAGTGTCCCCGTGAGGTCCTTGCGTGGCAGAGAGGTGGCAGGGTGACACGGAAAAGCTGGCCAGGAGGAGAAGTCCTGCTGGTACCTGCGCTCCTGCCCCTGCTCAGAGGGGATCTGCTGCTCGAGGCTCTCCCTGCAGTTGTCTCAAGTGGATTTTGTCCTGCCCTTCCCAGGCTCTGCGGGAATTACGCCCCTTCCTACAACCTGACCTTCCTGTCCTCCCAGAACGTCATGCTCGTCACGCTGGTGACCAACAAGGAGGGGAGGTTCCCCGGCTTTAAGGCTGAGTTCTTCCAGCTCCCCAAGACGACAGGTGAGCAGAGGCCGGGGCCCAGCACCCCCCCCCTCTCACCGCAGGCC
>NW_010423184.1:11299-12478 GCF_000710305.1 Buceros rhinoceros silvestris
GGTGGCTGCGGTCACTGTGCCAGGGGGTCGCATCTTGGCTCTCGGAGCTCTCCTTGCCCACGGTGCTCTTGGCCGCTGTAAAGAAATCCCTTGAGGAGGGCAAAATAATGGCTTATGTTGGATTAGACGTGCAGATTGATGTATGCAGGAAGCAGCTAACTCATCTCCTGGGTTCTCTCCAAACCTTGGAGCAGAGCTGCTCTCTCCAGAGGTCAACTTAACCTTGTTAGAGACCATTGCATCTGCTCCCGTCCTGCCTCGGGCGACAGCCAGCTAAGGCTTGGGAAAACCACAGCTCCTTAGCTCCCTAACCTGTTTCCATCTCCCTGCTTCTCTTCCAGTCTGCGGGGGGACTCTGAAAGGAGAGAGCGGCACCTTCACCACCCCCTATTACCCGGCACACTACCCCCCAGCCACCGACTGCGTCTGGAGCATCGAGGTAAGACAGCGTCCTCCTTTTGCCTGCCTTAGTCCATCAAATGAGCTTGGTTTTGCAGGACACAGCGTGCAGGCGAGCTCACCAGGGTGCTGCCTGGAGCCTGTGTCTGGCAGGGCTGGAGGGAGGCTTGGGGAGCCGGTGCTGAAGGCAGGAGAGCCCACCAGGGGCCTGAACCCCACATAGCACTTACACAGCCCCAGTGACTGGAGCTTTATCCTTTTGCCTGCCTTAGTCCATCAAATGAGCTTGGTTTTGCAGGACACAGCGTGCAGGCGAGCTCACCAGGGTGCTGCCTGGAGCCTGTGTCTGGCAGGGCTGGAGGGAGGCTTGGGGAGCCGGTGCTGAAGGCAGGAGAGCCCACCAGGGGCCTGAACCCCACATAGCACTTACACAGCCCCAGTGACTGGAGCTTTACACAAACCACGGAGCGTGTGCCCCGGAAACCAACCGCTGGCTCTGCTTCTTCCTGCAGGTTCCCTCTAAAAAGAACGTGAAGGTGCGTTTCAACATGTTCTTCGTGCTGGAGCCCGGGATCCCCGTCACCTCTTGTACCAAGGACTACGTGCAGATCAACAGCACCAAGTGGGTGCCCGGCGCTGCTCTCTGACCCGCCCTCAATACGGCACCTCGTGCTTTCCTTAAACCTGCCGTGAGACCAAGCGTCCTGGTGCCTTTGGGGATACGAGGAGGCGGGAGGGTGATGGGCCCGAGCTGCTCTTGTAGCTCGGTGGGGCGAGGGG
>NW_010423184.1:12623-13059 GCF_000710305.1 Buceros rhinoceros silvestris
CGCGCAGAGGCAGAAACATGTGGCGCGGTTTTGCCCGACTGAGCAGCTCCGCATTGTCTGGGTAATTGTGCGGTGCTCCGCGAGGTGTTCACGGTTACAGCCACCGTTTGCCGTTGCACAACTGCGGGCGAGCCGGGCCGAGAGTGTGGCGTGGAAGGGGACAGGGCGGTTTCACAGTGTTGTGGCTGAGGGAGCTGACCCTTCCTCAGAGAGAGGGTTTCAAAGTCAGCACCCGCACCCACGGCTCTGGCTGGTTGCTGGTGAGAGCGATTCCTGCCAGCTGCCCGTGGTGGGGTGGGATCCTGCGGCTCCACAGATCTGGGACAGGGACACAGCGGGCCAGAGGTCAGAGACATCGCAGTGGTGGGCAGGGCTTTGGACAAACTCACTCCCCGCCCTTTCCGAGGTCACGGCTTGGTGTTCGCAGCTGGCCCAA
>NW_010423184.1:13118-16320 GCF_000710305.1 Buceros rhinoceros silvestris
ACCTCACCCCCCGCCATTTCCGAGGTCACGGCTTGGTGTTCGCAGCTGGCCCAAACCCTCTGCCGGTGGCAGAATGGTCCAGCAGCTCGTGGTGGCACCAGCCCTGCCCCGTTCTCCTGCCCGCCAGGCGCTCTGGGTGTGTGCAGTGACCCTTTGCGCTGACGAGGAGTTCAGGGGTGGAGGTAGGTTCACTCAGTGCTGACCCACCACTCTCCCTCTCCCTGCAGGTACCTTGGTGTTCGCAGCTGGCCCAAACCCTCTGCCGGTGGCAGAATGGTCCAGCAGCTCGTGGTGGCACCAGCCCTGCCCCGTTCTCCTGCCCGCCAGGCGCTCTGGGTGTGTGCAGTGACCCTTTGCGCTGACGAGGAGTTCAGGGGTGGAGGTAGGTTCACTCAGTGCTGACCCACCACTCTCCCTCTCCCTGCAGGTACTGCGGGGAGCGTTCCCAGTTTGTGGTGGCCAGTACCAACAACAAAATAGAGGTCCGCTTCCACTCCGACCGGTCCTACACGGACACCGGCTTCCTCGCTGAGTACCTGTCCTACGACTCCAGTGATCGTGAGTTGAAACCCTGAGGGTGCGGGGGGAGCTGGTTTGCCCGAGGTCTGGAGGCCACCGACACAGTGCTTTTCCAGGGGGATGGTTTCCTGCAACCCTCCGTGTCTGGAGGAAAAGGAGTTTTAAAGCTGGATGCTGCACGCAGACACAGGGAACATCGTGTGCTTTGGGGAGGGGACACAGAGGGGATGGCTGGAAGGCTCATGTGTCGCTTTACCCGTTTTCCCCCTCTCAGCCTGCCCTGGCAAGTTCACCTGCAACACCGGCCGCTGCATCGACCGAACGATGCGCTGCGACGGCTGGCTGGACTGCGTTGACGGCAGCGACGAGAGGGACTGCAGTAAGTGTGGCCTGTGCTGCATTCTGGCTCACCAGAGCTGGCCGGGGCTGGGCTTGTTTGGGGTCACACGCCGTAGCACTGGGGCTCTGCAGATCAGTTCTCCCTGCTGGCCTCGGGGATTGAGCTGGGGTCCTTTCCCAGCACAGGAGCTGGGGGTTCCTGCTCACCCAGGGCGATCACCCTCCCCTTCCAGTCCCTCCCAGCTGGGAATGGGTTTTTCTCTGCAGTCCTCAAGGCTGCTCTGGGTTTGGCTGAGCGGGGCGGTGCAGAGGGATGTTTTTTGTGACCGAACCGGGCAGGTATCGCAGAGCCTGTCTGGAAAGCCCGTGTGATACGCGGGAGCTGTTTGTTTGTGACACAAGTTTGGCGGTTGGATCAGCAGAGCTCTGGTAGCTGATGTCGTTGTCCGGGGTCTGCGGTTAGTTAGAGGGGGCGGATCCCCTCCTCTGGGGACTCGTTCCCGGGAGCAGGGAAGGGGCTGTTTTCTGAGGACAGGGATGCTGCTGGCCGGGCTGCCAGCACTGCCAGCTGGGTATCTCGGGTGCTTTCCTGTGGGTTGTCGCAGTCACTTGGCTCGGGTCGGTGCCTCTGGCTGTCCTGCTGCTCTAACTTCAGCCTGCCCAGACATTCCAGCTAGTTTTGTTCCCCCGGGCAGTGGAAACGCTGCGCCGTGGCCTGTGTGTGTGCTGTATTTATGTACGTGCTCACGGTCCCAGGCTGCCACGGCGTTTCCTGCTGCGCTCGTTCCCGTGTGCTCGCGGGTGCCTTTGCTGGTCTCTCCCCTGATTTCCTGCGCTCCCTTTTCAGCCTGCACCGACCAGCAGTTCAGGTGCCACAACGGCTGGTGCAAACCCAAGTTCTGGGTCTGCGACAACGTGAATGACTGCGGCGACAACAGCGACGAGCTGCAGTGCAGTGAGTAACTTCGCCCCGCGGGCAGAAAGGGGCGACGACGGGGGCTGGAAATCCCAGTGCCAGCCCGCGCAGGGCACGGCGACGCCTCGCCTGGTGCAGCTTCTTTGGGGGAGAGCCACGAGGAGTAGGAAATGCGGGGTTTGGGGAAAGAAAGAGCTAAATCAGCAGTGTGAGGAAGAAGAGATGGGGGACGCAGGAAACCCGCGTTTGTATGTGGAGGCTGCAGAGGCTTTACCCATCTCGAGGGGAAGGGAGTTGGGCACAGCGGGGTTGGAGGGCTTGTGCCCTGCGGCCCCTCAGGAGCTGCCCTTTCCCCAGGCTGCGCCGCCGACAGCTTCAAGTGCAACAACGGGAAGTGTGTCCCCAGCGCACAGAAGTGTGACGGGACGGACAACGGCGGGGACGGCAGCGACGAGGGCGGCTGCAGCAACGGTGAGGAGGGGCCTCCCCTCAAATGCAGCTTCGTACCGATTTCCCCATGGCCACAATGACCTGGGGATGGGGAAGAAGAGGTGAGAGGCTCCCCAAAGCTGGGGATAACCGCTCTCCCTTCGTCCCCCCTGCAGCGACAGGACAGACAACAGTCCCCTGCAAGGAATACACGTACAAGTGCCGCAGCGGGCGCTGCATCAGCAAACAGAACCCGGAGTGTGATGGGGAGCGGGACTGCGAGGACAACTCGGATGAGGACAAGTGCAGTGAGTGCCCTGGGGAAGGGGGACGTGGGTTTGTGGGCTTCTGAGAGAAGCACTGCAGCGTGGTGGAGAGAGCCCCTGGGCTTCCCCACCTGGACACAGCCAGGCCATGTCCTTCGGCACTCCGCGGGCTGTCGGTGGTGTTCAGGAGGGCTCTCACAGGTAACACAGGCGTTTGTCTGCACATTTATGGACTTGGCCAGTAAAGGTTTTAGCAAACTGAGCATTTGTGCCGATGGCGTTAGCCATCCCTTGTGGAGGGGCACTCATGCTATAGGAGATACCCTGGAGGTGCGGATGGGATCAGGAGTAACCCAGTGTTCCTTCTCCTTCTCCCCAGACTGCGGGATCCGCTCCTACACGAGGAAGTCGCGGATTGTCGGCGGGCAGAACTCGGACGTGGGAGAGTGGCCATGGCAGGTCAGCCTGCACGTCAAGGGCCAGGGCCACATCTGCGGGGCCTCGCTGATCTCCGAGAGCTGGCTGGTGTCGGCGGCCCACTGCTTCCTCCAGCTGCAGGGCATCAGGTGCGACACCCTGGGCATTGCACTTTGTATCTGAGTAGGAGAAAAAACACTTTTACAGGCATTTCTTAAGGGAACTGTTTATGTTAGCGAGAGACGGGGCCTTACCCTGCGCTGTGGCTGGTGCCTCTTGCAGGTACTCGGACCCCAGCCTGTGGACAGCCTACCTG
>NW_010423184.1:16352-20960 GCF_000710305.1 Buceros rhinoceros silvestris
CGTCGCGGACAGGCCGCTCCGCCAAGGGGCCAACGTGCAGATGCGGAAGATCAAGCGCATCATCTCCCACCCCCACTTCAATGACTACACCTACGACTACGACATCGCCGTCATGGAGCTGCAGAGCCCCGTCACCTTCTCCTCTGTTGTCCAGCCCATCTGCCTGCCTGATGTCACCCACAACTTCCCCGCCGGCAAGGACATGTGGGTGACAGGATGGGGAGCGACTGCGGAAGGCGGTGAGTGCTGGTGTCGCGACTTTGGGACCTCGTTAATGTATTTTTTGTATGTGGCTTTAGGGAAAAGGGGGCTGGCAGGGCACAATTTAAATATATCGACATCAGAGGAGATTCCTTTGGGGAGCACAAGGGTCTTGGTCCTGCTGCAATAAACAATATTAATTAAGAGAAAAATAAACGTATTAGGAAAAAGTGGGTGTTTGCACCAGGGATTTACCTGGCAATTAGTTGCTCGTTCAGAGTCCGAACGAAGCGCAGTGGGGAGGGAAATGTTGCTCCTAAGTGCCCCGTGCTTTTTACTGACGCTGCCCTCTCCTCGCGGCAGGCAGCGGAGCCTCCATCCTGCAGAAAACCGAAATCCGGCTTTACCTGGCAATTAGTTGCTCGTTCAGAGTCCGAACGAAGCGCAGTGGGGAGGGAAATGTTGCTCCTAAGTGCCCCGTGCTTTTTACTGACGCTGCCCTCTCCCCGCGGCAGGCAGCGGAGCCTCCATCCTGCAGAAAGCAGAAATCCGGCTCATCAACCAGAGCATCTGCAACGAGCTGCTGACGGACCAGCTGACGCCGCGCATGATGTGTGTGGGGATCCTGTCCGGTGGCGTGGACGCCTGCCAGGTAAGGCTGTGCCGTGGGGTCGCTGCTGGCGGCAGGCAGACAGCCCTCTGCACCGCCACACCACACCACACCTCGATGTGGGGTGTGCTCAGCTGCAGACGATGCACAGATCGGAATGGCCATGAGCAGCCCCTCACATCAACGCATGACTTAGTCTCACAACCTCCTCACCAGGTAGGAGAACGGCCATATTACAATGGGCAGGGAAGTGTTGACTTAGTAATTTTTTTGTGCCTTTGAATGGAGTGAGTTAGTAATTACTTGTTGTGCTTTCCTGTTTATCACTTTATTGTTGGGTTGGTCCTTATGCTACAGTTTGTTTCTCACAGGGTGACTCTGGGGGGCCCCTGGTCAGCGTGGAGCCCAGTAACCGCATGTTCCTGGTTGGTGTCGTGAGCTGGGGTGATGGCTGCGCGCAGAGGAACAAGCCCGGAGTCTACAGCCGCCTGACCAGCCTGCGCGACTGGATCAAACAGCAGACGGGGCTGTAGGGACATGGACAGCTCTTATTCAGCGCCGGCTGGAGACACGCAGCCTCTACTGTGAACTTGAACCCTCCCTCTACCTCGTGTGTGGACTCAGCAGCCAGAGCTGGTGGTTTAGTTTAGCCCTTGTACTCCAAGCAGTGATAGCTCCGGGGGTAAGTTAGAACAGCTTCTGACAATGCCTTTGACTGATCAGTCATTCAAGGCAACAAAAAAAAAAAAAAAAAAAAAAAAAAAAAAAAAAAAAAAACACTTTGGTTTTAGAGGCAAACTTTATTGGGCCAGGTTCAAAAACAAAGACATTCAAGGCAACAAAAAAAAAAAAAAAAAATAAAAAAAAAGAAAAGACAAACACTTTGTGTTTAGAGGCAAACTTTATTGGGACAGGTTCAAAAACATGCTGTCAGAATATTTTTCTAAGTCAAGCGTTTGTTTTCAAACAGCCGTCCGCACCCCTTTGTCTGGTAGTCAGTAGTAGGGGGAGGGGGAAAGGAGTTCTTACCAAGGTTGGGGGGGATCCTCCTGGGGATCCCTCCCTTGGTGTCCCACGGTGTGGTCTCATCCTGGTCCCACCGAGTCCAGGGCTGGGGGCCTGAAACAGAAATCTGGCTGCAAGACACTGTCACTGGCCCTGAGGAAACACCAACACCACCCCATCAACGTAACCACAACATGCCTTAACACTACGCTGGGCCCCGGAGCTGTGCTGCACATGGTGACTGCACCAAGCAGAAGGTCCTGGAGCTCCTACCCTGCAACAATGGCCTGTGCCACCCACCACTCCTTGACCTTCTTACTTTTGTAAAGTAAAACTCAGCAATGGTGGATTTGATTCCTTTGCTCTCACCCTGGATCGGATCAAGCTTAGGTAGCCCCCGCCTTGCCTGTAAATACTTTGTTTTGTAAAACTCTCTCTGAAAGAGACACTCTAATAAACCGATATTTTCTAATACTCTGGTTGTGTGGTTCTTCACAAGCTTCTGGGGAAGGGTTCCCAACACAGCAAAGCTGCTGCTCTTCCACACACCCCCCTTCAATCCTGTACCCCTCCCCTCTGAAAAGAACCTGGCTCCAGTATTTTGAGTCCAGCAAGATCCTGAAGGACTGAAGCAGAGCATCACACCAAGCAGTTCCCAAGGCATCTTCCCACCGCGAACCCTGTAGGAACCCCCCACAGCCCAGCAGACTCACCCCAGCGCTGACCTGCCGCGCTTCCCTCCAAGGGCAGGCACACGGGTCCGGGGGAAAACGCAGAACAACAACCCCAAGGAGTTTCCAGCATCCAAACAAAGCCCAGCCTGGACGGGTGGTGGGGCTGGTGGTGTGTGGGACACGCTGTTCCTGCTGCAGACAGGAGGGTTTGAACTGCTCTGTGCTCTCACCGCAGAGACTGAGAGGTTGCGGGGGCGGGTGCAGCACCCGGGCGCAGCAGAGGGATGGTCTGCGCCTCAGGTCTCTGCAGGGAAACAGAGTTAAGGAACATGGTTAGAGCTGTGCTCACACAAACAGCAGCGCTTACTGCGGTCACTCGCTGACCCCTGAGCTCCAACATGATGCTGGCACATGGGGGGGACCCTCAGCAGGTGCCAGGGTGTCCCTGCAGCCGCAGCTCTGCTCTGGCGGAGTTCTCAGCACTGCACTGGGGACAGAAATGCCTGTTCTGGTACACTCTCCCTGAAACCATTTGCAAGAGGCTCTGGTGAACTGTCTCAGAGCACTTTGGTGCCAGAGGCGGTCTGTGAATCTGCTCCCCAACCCCTGGGCTGGAGAAAGACAATGCTGCACATTGTGCACATGAGCGGCACGCTGCACAGACCAGCAGTTTGGCACCCAGGTGAGTTCACCCTCCAACTCCTGCAGGCAACAGGCAGGTAGTGCCAGACCCCGAGCAGGACTCACCAGAGCCAGCTCCCTCCACGCTGCCGGTCCATGTCACAGCCAGTGTCTTGTATGGTGAGAAGCAGCAGTTTGCAGCACCGCGCTATGAGAGGGGATGAAAACATGAATGGGTTAACTCCACGCGGTCCCAGTTTGCCATTCAAACCCCAGACACAAGCTGCAGTAAAGATCTCCCTCAGCTGGAGGGCTTAGGGGTAGATCCAGGAGGTGCCGGGATACCGGGGTGCCTGGCTGAGGCACTACAGCTCTCAACAAACAGACCTGGAGCCCGCGGAACACACGCTGCCCCGCTGGGCCCCAGCGCCTGGCAGATCTAGGAACAACCTCACAGACCACTCGCCCCTCACACACTTCCCACCCTGCTGCTGACTTACTGCAGCACATTTGAGCAGCAGCAGGAGGAGGAGTGCCAAGAGCGGGCGTTCATCCAAACCCGACAGGTCCTTCTGCTACCACACAGCCATTTCGCAGGCGTGTTCCTCTCCGGTGCCCCCTCGCCTTCAGCACCCAGGGGAGGACCAGCTCGTCTCCCAAGGGCTCATCACACACAGGGCAAGATGAGGGCAAAGAACACCTCCTGGCTGGAGGAGAGGCACCTCCAGAGAGTGGGGACCGAGCCCCCCAACCAAGACTCACGTGGCCCCATGAGAGAGGGAAGCACCCGGTGAACTGGCCCACCAAAGCAACTGGTGCAGCAGGACTGCTCAGGACCTGCAGCTCCTGCCCCA
This sequence comes from Buceros rhinoceros silvestris, assembly GCF_000710305.1. NCBI lineage: Eukaryota > Metazoa > Chordata > Aves > Bucerotiformes > Bucerotidae > Buceros > Buceros rhinoceros. The sequence continues at coordinate 20,318 of NW_010423184.1, forward strand.
GCAGGAACCTGTGAGCAGTGAAGTAATTAATAACACAGAAATTAAAAACCGGTCCCCGAGCTCTGACCCCGCTAGATGTCTCTGTCGGCCAAGGCACAAAGGGCTCCTGCAGCATCACCAAGACGTCCAGGTCTGCAGGCTGCAAAGTCCCAGAGCCCTCTCCCAAAGCACGGAGGGGAGGGAGCCAAGAGGAGAAAGCAAGCGTGAGTGGGCAGGGAAGGGAAACAAGCGTGGGCAGCGCTGGCCAGAGGAGCGAGGCCAGCAGCTCACAGCAGCTGGCCCTGCCTGCAAGGTGCCCAAGTGAGGAGCTCTGGGGGGAAAAGCAGCTCTGAATCAGCCTGGAAAGTCCCATCCTCAGCTTAAAGGGCCAAGTCTGAGTTCACCAAGAGCCAACAGCCCATTTGGTTTTATTTTATTTTTTCCCCCCGTCCACCTGCAGTTCCCAGACTTTTCCCCACTCTGCCCCAGCCCTCAGAGACGTCAGAGGAAACGATCCTCCGCTGGTTCCACATGGAAAGAAACCAGCTGTCACACCCCAAATGCTGCCTGCCATTTTGCAGCAGTGCAGTTCTGCTGACACAGGTTTCAGGCACCACCACCACAGCCCCAGTTTGTACTGGTCGGGGCGACAGGCTGCAGAACT
>NW_010423184.1:21150-22337 GCF_000710305.1 Buceros rhinoceros silvestris
GGAACACCAGGGGTTCGTCTGAGCCCACAGCAGCTCGGAGGGGCAGCAGAGCCAGCCTCATCACGGGGCACACAAAGCCTAGGAGGGGCTGACATTTGCGCCGCGTTGCACCGGTCGTCTTAGAAACTGTGAGAAAAGTAAAGAGCTGGGGGAGCCCACCACAATCATCAGGGGCAGCCCCTCACCCCAGGGAGCCAACACAAACAGCAGGGTCAGGGAACAGCGAGCTGAGAGGATTCCGCACTGCTGGCAGCTGTCGGGATAGCTATGGGGTCGGGGGAGGAAAGGCTGCACCCCCAGGAAAGGAACCCAGCCTGGGGGTCCGCTCCCCAAGGGGCTGGTCCCAAGTGGGGACAGGTGACAATCGCCAGCAAAGCAGGCCAGGGAGGAATCACAGCTGGTGGATCCAAGCGAACAAACAGCCCACACGGGGGCTTGGAAATCTCCTGGCTGGGGCAGCCCAGCTCCCCCGGTGACTGCGGGCTGTCGCCGCACCCCTCCTGCTACTGCAGGCGGCTCTGCACCCACAGCCACCTCGGGTGCTTTGAAATCCCTCTGGGGGTCGAAGAGGATTAGACACAAAGCTCTTCTATTACCTTCCACTGCGAAGCTTTCCATTTTCTCCAGACAAGGCGTTAAGGCTCAGCCTTGCTCTGAGAGACGGTGCCAGCGCAGACACCCCACAGGGCCCTGGCTGAGGGCAGGCTGTCCAGAAACACGCTCTGTGCCCCCCAGCACCATCGATGGGCACAGCGGCCGCACCCCACTGATCGCCCCAGGATGGGGAGCCTGCACATTGCCCAAGCAGAGCTGCAAGGGGGTGGGGGAGAACCTCTACAGACATTTTAAGGCTTGTTTTACCTGGAAGATGACAGCCTTTCGCTCAAACACGTGCCAACTCCCCAGTAAAGCACCAGTTCACGCTGCTGTGTGTTGTTACACAACAAAAGCTACTTGTAAGCTTTGGAGGAAGCAAACAGATAAAAGAGCAGCTGTGCAGCATCCACCATCCCTCCCCAACCACACGGCCTGGGTTCTGCCCCCTTCCTCCAAACCACTTTGGGATTTGCAAGCAAAAAAGCAGCAAGTTACCTCTGGCCTTTGAATGGCCACTTGTGTGGTTCCTCTGCCCAGCAGCACCAGTCCCTGCCGAACTGGAGCTTCATCACCTGAAAGGTTTCCCCTTT
>NW_010423184.1:22454-32655 GCF_000710305.1 Buceros rhinoceros silvestris
TCTCCCTTCCCTCCCCAGGCCCAGATCCTGGACGCACTGGGTGAACCAGCTCCCATCTCCTGCCCCATGAGCACTGCAGCATCACCCCGACAGCAAGAGGGAAACACTTCTCCCCTCCACCCCTTGGGAAACATCAAGTGACACCCTTCACAGACAGGGCATCTCAGGAGGAACCCGGGGCTGAGGTGTGCCGGAGGGGTCCCGGCAGCCACCACCCAGCACAGGGCAGACAAGCAAACCACCTGCGTGGTGAACCAGAGCCTGCACCTAACCCAGCACTTCCCCTGCCAGGGCTCATGGAGGGGGGGCAAGGAGGACAGCAGGTTCTATACATCAGGAGCACACTGTCACCCTCGGGAACACAGGGTGCCTTGGCTAAGCCAGCTCTCACTGGCCCCTCCTTAACTTCAGCTGTCACATGGTCCAGCTGCTCTGAAATCAGAGGTCGCCAAAGAGACGAGAACCTCTCGCTGACCCTGATGACCCCAAGATCCAGGAGAGCACCAAAGGCTTGTTTTGAAGTGGAGGAAGCTGGGCAGAGCCCTCTGGTCCATATACAATCTAGTGGGGCGGGGGGTGTCCTCCACACCAGCAGCACATGGAGTTCTGCCCCTACCTGGCTCACCCCACAGTACAATCCCCTCGGCAAGAGGAAACCGCCCCAGACCCCCATTTCCATATGACAAATGGAAGGTCACCGACACGGCAAATCACGGCAGAACTGGTCGATCCACCCCGCGAGCCCTCATCTGGGAGGAGCGCTTCCAGCGGCACGTGCCAGCGAGCAAGGCCTTGACTCAGCGGAGAGCTCGAGGCAGCCCAGGCTCTTCGTGCAAGCAGAGCTGGCCACGGCCACCGGCTGAGAGCACGCGGAGAGCCTACCTAGCAGGACAGACAGACAGTTTGTGACAGCACCTTTCAGTGTGGAAGGCCACCCCCCTGGCAGCACTGCTCCTCAGAGCAGCAGCGTCCTGCTCTGGAGGTGCTGGGCACGGGCAGACACCTCTCCCACCCGCCGCATGGACGGTGAGCAGGATGACAGCTCCTCCAGAACACGGAGCTCCCCGCGCAGAGCAGCACGGAGGGTTGCCTGGGAGACCGCAGAGAGTGCGGTGCTGCCGGATGCCTGCTCGCACCACAGCAGCCCTGGCCAGCCGGGCGAGCTCGGCGGGGAGCTGCACGATCGCACACTCTGGAGCAGAGACCGAACCCGGCCACGCCAGAGCTGGTTCTTTCGGTTACCGTTAGTCATGCGCTTTGGCTTTGTCCCTCAGCATGGCCACAGCTCTGCGAGAACCAGCTGTTCCCCCTACGCACGCAGGGGTTAATGGGACCAGGGGCATTATGTTAGTGTGGACCCTTGGGCTTCCTTCTGCTTCTGTCCCTTGCACAGGCACGCTTTAAAAATTTATTTCCCCCCTTCTTGTGTGGGCTCCTATCTGAGAGCGTCTCCAAGGCCTGATCCCACTCGTCTTTCACGGAAAATGGCTTTATCCCGTCATGACCGATCTATTTAACAGGCGATGTTTTAGGAATTACCTCACCGTTACAGTCAGGCTACTGGTTACGCAGCATTGGCAGCACAGCCGGGGCAAGCAACGACGGCGCTCCATGGGAAAATCCTCGGCTCAGCAAGACAAATCAAGCTCCTTGACAAAGTGCTGGGCACCAGCAAAGCCTGAAATCATAACAGCAACTGCCATGTAGCTCAACGTGATCTTCCCAGTACCCACCAGTATGCTGATACTCTACAGAAGAAAACAAACCTGCAGCTCCTGTAAAGGTCCCCCCCGTCAGTGCTCAGTCTCCAAGATGAGTGTCACCACAACATCCTCCTTCCAAAGCCTTTTTATTCAGGACATGGATCAAAGCAACCCAGAAAGAGTTAATTATTCCAGTAGTTTGATGAGTGTTAACCCAGTGTAGCTTTGCACTGGCCACTCTTCCAGCACAGGGCTGAAACTGGGGAGAGGAAGGGGTCAGGTGGAGGGCTAGGAAAACATCTCTCATGGTGAGCAATTTGCCAGGCTCCCAGGGGAAACCACGGACGCCCTGCTGCTTGAGTCAATTCAAACTGGACCCAGTACAGGAAAATTCAGTGCAGGGAACAAGCCTTCCCACACGGGGGGAAAACAGAGAAGCTGGATGAGCTCAGATCTTTCCCATCTCCAGTTTTTGCGGTTCCAGAAATCCAGAGGCGATAGCTTACACAGCACAGAGCAGGTACGGCAGATGACGAACAGTTGCTACCAAACCTGCCAGGGTGAGTCAACCCCATCTGCACAGCTCAGGAAAAAAACCCACACGCAGCCAGGACAGCCCAGCAGCCCGAGCTTACAACTGCCACCTTGGTGGTGGCTTTTAAGGACTGGGCAAAGCCCCGAGCTTTGAGATACAAGTTACCCGACAAGGAACTGATGCTTCGCGCAGAAGTGTGACGATTATGTGTTTTCAGTCAAGTCCTTCCAGTTTCTTACAAAGTCTGAGGCCTCTGAAAAACAAATAGTCAAAGGAACAAGCCCAGTAACCCTGCGCAGGACCCTGCTGGTGTTGCTGTTAGAGACTCACCTACCACGAGCTGCGTGAGGAAGAAGCGCCGGGAACACCTCGTTCCGTGTTCAGGATCAGCCTCTCGCGCTTTCTCTGGCTAACGCCTGCGAGACACTGACCAGATAGATCAGTCGTTCCCAGCAAATCCCAGCAAGCACCAGATAACCGGAACACACGGTTCATCCATCAGAGACCTGCGCTGGCTGCTGCCTTCGCCAACCAGCCCACGGCGAGATGAACCCTCTGAGCCCGCCTGGCCCTCCGGAAGGAGGCAATTGCCCATGGCAGGACACTTGCCCTTGGCAGAGACATGCAGGGCCAGCCCAGAGGTCTGTGACTGTTGTCATCGCGGCAGAGCGCCAGCCTGCCTGTGAAAACACCGTACTTGCAGGGTGATAATTCCGATTTCAGGATAATTTATAGCCTTGGTAAATAAACAGGCTCACGGCTGTTCAAACACTCGTATACAATAGCCCTGGGGAAGCACGGAGGAGTTTGTCTGAGCTGGGAACAGAGCAGAGGAAAGCCGGCGAAACTCAAGACACTTCCCATCAGAAAGGGCATTGACCCTGTCTCAAAACCAACCCCGCTCCCCAAACACAGTTCTCCTCCACGCCCTGCACTGAGCCAGAGGCAGCGTTAGGATCACAGGGGATCACGTCACCAAACACACCACCACATTAAGACACCTTTGAAACCAGGGTTGTGGGATCCACTTCATCACTGCTCTGTTACCAGAGGTGTTTTAGAGGGGCTGATGTTCCACAGCACGGCGACACCTGTGGTCACCAGGGCTGGCACAGAGGCAGGGAAGGAGCAGAAACGTCTTTGCTTCATTTCAGGTGCTTTACAAGCTGCAATAACCTGCTATACCAGAACAAGAGAGATCATTATGGGCTGGAGGCACCAAGTTAAGAGAAAGCTAAAAAAAAAGGCGCCAGGAAGGGGACAGCCAGCCAACAGACACTCCCCACACCCCAACCCTCCGGACAGCGGAATTCTTCTGGACAATGCAAGGGGCTGGATATTCCCCAGCAGTCATGGGACAAGAGGAACGGGAAAATTTCAGCTGCCTACCAAGGACTGCTCCCAGGAGGAAGGTTCAGATGAATCTCTTCTTCCAGGGAAGGGACAGAGCATTCTCCCTGTCACCAGCTTATCAGCCTGCTGCGGCACGTGGAGGGATATAGGAACAGCCCTGCCGTGGCCAGGAGCACGGAGGAGATGAACTCATTCCCTCCCTGTGAGCTGGTTCCTATAGATCAAGCCACTCGGAATATTCATCCCACGTTCCGATCACGCCCATGGGGCTGCTGGGCTTGCCGCCCCGAAGAAGTTACTGCAAGGAAAGGTTAACCGCTGGCCAGGAGTGGCAAGGTCCCCGGCCCCACATGGGGGCTAGGATGTGCTCAGCGCAGCGCCCACCCCAAGCACAGCTCTTACAGGTGTGGAGCAGCGCTGCTGGCCTTGCTGGCTCCTAGGCCAGGGACGTGATCAGAGCAGCGAGGAGAGCTCAGCAAGCTGTAAAGGTCTTCCAACCATACCTCACATCAGCCCCAAGGAAAGCGTGAGAGAACAGGAGCTACGGGTGAGGGAGAGGACAGTCTTGTCCATACAGGATCTGAAGAGCCTTTCTTGGCGAATAGACAGCTTCTACGCCAGCGTGCCTCAGTGAATAGCCTCAGGCAATCCTCACAGTTCCTCTGTTTCCTTCTCAGAGACAGGACAACATTTCAGAACCACCTTTGTAAGGAGAAAACACACCAGACATTACTATTCCAGCAGATGACCTCATACAGACGTGCAGAAGGCTTCACCCCGGCAAACATTTCACAGAAGTGATGTTTCCTCCCCTGAGGAAACAGCGCAGGGCTGGCAACAGCTCCCAGGAGCCTTAAGTGTCGGGCCCTCTCTAATGACGGCATTTCACCCACAGCTCGCAGGGCAAAGGCTGCCAGGGCCGCCCATCCCTTGCCCAGCAGGAAGGGTTCACGGATAGGTGGAAGGAAAGCTGAGCACACGTCCTGGTGCTGGCCCAGGAGGCTGGCATCAGAGTTCATGCACTCGGATTTGGAGCTGAACTGCCACAGAACTCAGAGAAGCTGAAGATACAGCCGGTGTCACGTCCATACATGCGCTGTGCCTCTGCCTGAGCCAACTGCAAGTCCTGTGGCTGCATTACCTTGGTGCCAGGTCAGCACTAAAGGAGCCCACCTCCTCACTGAGGTCACCACTGCTACAGGGGGCCAGCTCAGACCTGGTTCACATCCAAACACAGGCAAAACGAACACGCTTTTATCTGCAAAATACCATACAGAGGCACCCAGAAAGAAACAGGCCAGGTTCAGAGCAAAGTCAGGGACACCATCACAGTCTTCTGGAGGTTAAGTCCCTGACAGCCTGGAGCAGGGAGCAAGATACCTAAAGCCACAGGGCACACAAGAAAAAAAACCTTGGGTTGGTTGTGGTTTCATCTTCTGTCTGACCTGGACCACCACCAGAACAGCCAGGGTGCCTAACTCCAGGCTAGGCACTGGTTGGGGCCACCTGAAGCACCCAGGGACACCTCTAACTGATTTACTGCCGCCTCCTCCTCAGAAACCCAGAGAGGTCTCAGAGATTTCCCAAACCTCCCCACCAGGTCTAGTTCCTGCTCACGGGCGTAGGTGTAACGGAGAAGCGCTGCTGCTGGGAAGAATTGTTCAGCAAGCCCACTTTGAACAGGATCCATCTAGAAGAGGTTTGTGTTTCCTGAATGGAAATGAAACCCCTTCATATAGGCTGGGCTGGAGCTTCAATGGCCAAACTGTTCCCTTCAGATCTTATTTTCCTTGGACCTCGAGCATACCCCACATGAGACATCTGGCACAGCGCTCGCAGGATACAGTTTGCTTTGGCGCTGGCCGGGTTTTGGAGCTCACAGTGTTTAAACAGGGTTTTATGAATTGAACAGGCTCATTCTCTTCTGCAATGCTTCAAATTAAGGTTTCCACATATGCCTTTAATAGAGATTCACTAAGACACTTATTGCATGTTAAATAAACACCGCTTGGGGAAACAGAGCGCCCTCGCTGAGGAGTAACAAACACACAATTCAGCCGGGCTGCTGCAGCTGTTAAGCCTCAAATGCAACTGCAATGTCATAATCAGTCATTTTATTAGGATAATAATTGCCCTATTAATGCTAATTAAATGACTAATGCTTTTACACTCCTGTTCACCGATAACCGCCTCCAAAGCGGATGCGGCAGCTGATTCCATCTCCAGAGGGGCCTGGGGTAGCTAACAGGCAAGCCCGGAGCTGCCAGGAACACCCCACAGCCACCCGCTCGCCTCCAAAGCGGATGCGGCAGCTGATTCCATCTCCAGAGGGGCCTGGGTTAGCTAACAGGCAAGCCAGGAGCTGCCAGGAACACCTCACAGCACCCTGCTCAGAGGGCTGGGGAAGCCCAGGCACCCTGCAAGCCCAGCACCCTCTCCAAGGAACATGAGCCACCCAGGAGGTGGCCAGGGAATGGAGGAGGCACCTCCCAGCGCGACCTCGCACGCTGAGCTCCTTCCCCAGGAGCCATGCAGGCTCCCAGCTCCCTGCTCAGCACTCCAGTGGCAGCTGTTCAGCCCCCCCAGTCTGGGGACTGGTGCAGCAGTTGGGACCAGACCCCAATGCCCGGCTGTTCACGCTGACCTTCCCCCATGAGATGGGCCAGATGTTCCAGCGCGGGCTACGAAGGGGCTCAGCAGCAGCCACGGCACCTGAAGCCAAAGTTGTGTTGTAACACTTGGCTGCCTACCCCGAGAGATTCCCCTGCCCCTCATTCCCAGATCTTTGGTAATCATTGCTACTTTAAAAAGTTTAAAATAAAGCCAGCAGAAGTGGATTCCTTGCATCCTCATCATTTTCCTTGGAGGAATCTCTCCCATAAATGGTAAATGTAATTGACCTCTCTCAAAGAGGCGGGGGAGCAAGTCATCGCTCGCCATGTGATAGTAGCCTTAATTGTAGCTCGGGGATTCAACCTATTGGCACAGGCCGGCTCCCATTTGTCAGGCGATAAAAAGACACATTGCCAAGCCTCATAATGGGCTGCAGATCTCAATATTGATTAATTGTTAAAGCATCTCTGAAATGTTCTGTGTTAAAAGGGAAATGACCTCATGCTTCCTTTGAGACTCTGCGCCATCCTCCCGCTCCAAGAATTTGTACGGCATGGCTTGCTGCGATCCCTGCCACCCCCTGGCTGCAGGGGACTCCAGCATGGCTCACACAAGCCCTCTGACAGAGCTCCGTTCACTCTCTAACACAACATCAGATAAATTCATCCGATCCCCTGAAATTTTTCCATTGGAGGTAGCACTGGCACCGAGACCCTGAGCCCACACACGGGACCTCAGAGATCCCACAGACCCACCCAGACACCCTGCACCTCTGCCCAGCCTGCAAACCCAGGGCTGCAGCCCCAAGCATACCTGTGGGTCCTCTCCATTTCCTTCTGTTCTTGCCTGGTCTGAAGGATGGGGGCTCCAAAGGCTCTCCAGATACACATAAACGTCACAGCAGCATTTGAAATTCAGGGTGTCTGGATCAGAGCAGGATCTCACAGGAGAGAAACAATGAATCCTGCTCCAAGCCTGAGGCTCCCAAGATGACATCTGGCAGGACTGGCAAGGGGAGGCCAGTAACCATGACAACCCCTCATTTCTCAGCATGAGTCTCCTGAAGACACAGGCCCCACGACCACTGCCTCCATTTCCCCCATGCCAGGAGGGCTGTCCACCAGCCATGCCACACACCACAGAGGAACGTAACACAGCATCCCCCTTAATTCAGAACCCCCCAATAACCACCCTCTTTCCAGACACTGCCCAGTTCCATGCTTCTGGGTCACCATATTCCCCTTTTCCCAACTCACATGGGCAGGTGCCAGGCAGCCACCAGCGAGCCTTCGACTTCGAAAGGCTTTTTGAATGGGAAAGCGGATGAAAACAAACAACGCAGGTGCTGAGGAAGAGACACAGCTTCTGGGAATCCACCATTCCGTGGCAGAGCTTCACCCACCTAGAAGAGCAGAAATGATTCCAAAACATGCAGCTTCATTCTCATTGTTATTCACCGTACACATCAGGGAAGAGCTTTCATCTCCATTGGGCAACCACATCACTGATTTTTACGATCAGTGCACAGCACAGCAAATTAGGAATTAAAACTCTTCGGATCCCAGCACTAACACGACTGAGGCAGAGGCAAAAAGCGCTGCACACAGCAGCACCCTCCCAGCCCACCACAGGCATCTTAAACCGCTCACACAAGTAAATTCCTCCCCCACCTTTCACTGTCTTCATGTGGGCTGCATCTCCCCCGCACTCAGGGCACCTTTTGGTTGCACTGTCCTCCCAGCATGTTCATCCAGCTACACACCAGAGAGCTGCTCCACCAAAAGCTTCAGTTCTTGCAGAGAGCCCCTTGTTGTTGTCACCTGCCCCTGTTCTGGGGAGAGAAAAGGGCTTCCAGACCCCTGGCCACCCAAGGAAGGGCTCTTGCAGTTTGTCGACCTAGAAATGGAAACCAAGGAGGGGGGGAAAGCCCACATTACTTTTGCAAGTTTCTTCACCCTTAGCCTCAACTCAGGTTTTTCTAGATGACCTTTTCTTTCTCAAGGTGAAGGGGTTTTCCAAAAACTAAACTGCACATACCCTTGCCTCCTCTCCCAGCAGCACTCCCCAAGTCTCCACTGCCCAGAGCATGATGAAATGCAGCCATGCACAGCTTCATCCCCACCACCTCAGCCCAAGAGCAGTTGTACTTCAGCGTTATGCTGAACTACTCACCTCCCACCTTGGTTTTCCTACTTGTTGCCAACCACAGGGTCACAAGAGCAGCACAGCTTGCTCTCCTGGATCTGAGGCAGAGGAGTTTCAGCCAGGTCTCCAGCATTCATCTGCAAAACCCCACTCCTGTTCAGAGCTCCTCTCCTTCTCACTTCTGGCTGGCCAGGCCAGAGCAGCTCACCATGCAGAAGGTGAGACTGGCCCTGCCACCCCAGCAGCCCCGTTTAAGCCCAGCCATGTGCCCGTGTTCAGCTGAACTGGCAGACTGGGATGAGCAGCACCTGGCCCAAATCAAGCCTGGCCTGATGTGAACCCGCTGTGGCCCCACCACAGACACCCACACCCAAACACCCCCCAATCCAGCCAGCTGCCCAGGTGACTTGCTCCACCTCAAATAAAACTGCCCCATGGGCTCGCTCCCAGACGGCCAGTCAGCCAGCCGAACTAGGAGACACGTGCCTGTGCTTGGCCCCTGGCTCCGTGCAAGTCTTGTCATTAGAGCTGCGATGCCAGCATTAGGTGTCTGCTCTGGGGGGACCCTTGGGTGTCCCCAGAAGGGAAGACGGCCAACAAGAAAAGAGCCTGGGAGCCTGTTTCTTTGTAGCTAAGGGTTCTCATCCTTGAGCACCTGCTTTTCTGGCTTGTGCTCCTTGCAAGGTGCTCTGTGCAATCACAGAGCCCCAAAGGGAAACCCCGTGCCACAGAGCGAGCCAGGACTGCTTCAGATGTCAGGGTCCACTGCTGCTGTGTTGGTGTTGAGGGAACAACGTGCCAAGTGAAGCTGAGAGGTTAACGTAACCCTGTCGCTGCTCAACGCTGCGGAAAGCGTTAAGGTTCAAGGAGTGAGCACAGGGATCTGCGGTGAGCTCACAGAAACCTTATTTGGAAATGTACCGATTTAAACACATGGAAGAATCAGAATGGAACCAAAACACACCGGATTTCAAACCTGACGCTGAACGAGCTCCGCAGAATGAGCTTTTAATTAAACCATATTAAAGGGCTCTGGTTCAGAACAAAAAAAGGGACAGGGGCTTAAAGCTGTCCTCTTCTTTAAAAGATTTTGTGAGGCTCTCGCGAGGAGAGGGAAGTTGCTGGAGAGCTGATGCACACGTGTAGGTTGGGAAACGGAGATGGAGAAGACACGATAAAGACGGGAGTGGGGAAAGGCAACTGAGGTCTACAACTCTGTGCTGGTTTGCAGCCCATGGCGGCAAGTTCCTCTTCCTTCACTTCCAGGACACTTCTTTACCCAGCTTTGCCAGGTGCTCTGCTGTGTGAACAGGGACTAAATACCACCTAGGAGCCCTTCAGTTGTTGAAAAATAAAAAGCAGAAATAAAATCTGAAAGGATCCCACAAAAAAAACCCAAACCAAACAATCAGGGAAAAAACCTCTGCTGGACTGAATCAGGAAATGAATTCCCCTAATTACCACAAGATGCTCCCCACGTCTGACGGTGTCTCTTGGAGCAGATGTGTTCAAGTACTATTTCCTCAGCCTCCAGCCTGCGTGGGCAGATTCCAGCACCAGCCACTAATGTCAAAAAGTACCTAATGAGCATCGACGTTAAGAAACTGCCTTGGCTTTTGGTGTCTGCATTTTCCCCGTCCTCCAGGCCAAGTGGCAAACATTTTGTTGGTATTACTCACATCAGAAAGTGCTTGACTGTAAAAAACCCAAACCACTAAAACCTGGATCCGTGAAAGCGATTGCTAGAAAGGAAGGACTGGAGTCCTTGAGGTTCTTCTACATCAAAGTGCAAAGGGGCAGGTCTGAGCTTTTCCTGCCAGTGGCAGGCAAGACTTCAGCCCAGCCCCCCACA
>NW_010423184.1:32676-45360 GCF_000710305.1 Buceros rhinoceros silvestris
AACAAAGTGACGAGGGGCCGGTGTGTATCTTTCCCTCCCAGTGGCAGCAAAGTCTCCCGCCTCGCTCCGAAGCCCCGCAGATGCTCTTTGGGAATGAAGGATTATACTCATGCACACAGATCCCCAGCAGGTTTCTCTCCCTCACCTCCCCGGTGATTAGCTGTATTCGAAACACTGCAGAGCGACAGAGGTTCTTGCAGTGATATCTTCGCTGATCAACTGGCAACCGCTGCCACCGCTGTTAAATAGCTGCTGGGCTGATGTGTCAGTGCAGATCGTTACAACAGCTTGTAAAGAACGGCTTCGCAAGAGCCTCCTTTCCCCTCCCCACTCCCATGTTCAGAGCAAGCTCACCTCCTTCCCTCCTCAGGAACCCGCGTTTACTCTCAGAAAGCCACGGCTTTGACGGGAGAGTTGCTTTAGACAGAAAATGCGGGGACTCTGGGGAAACCTGCCTTCGCCTGCGGTAGCCACCTGACCTCCCATGAGCACTGCACCGCGCGTGAGGACAGCGATGGGACGGCTTCTTGGAAGAGCTGGAAATGGAGAAATGCCACTTGAAGCCTTGCCAGTTAACCCTTCGAAGGGTGCTGGACGGGTCCCTACAGCACTATGCTGACAGCAGGCATCATGCCTGCTCATTTCGAGCTCAGTTTCAGAACCCAAGATCTTGTCCTCCTCAGGGCCCCCCTCTCCGTCCTTGTTTCTGAACGAGCTCCAGGGTTGATTTCCTGCATGTTTGAATAGGACCAGCTTGACACAGCCTGCCTTGGGATGAAATCACCAACTTGGCTTGCCTTCTGTCTGAAAAACAAATCCTTCTGCAGGGCTTTCATCTAGCAAAAGGACAAGGGTTCTGAAATGCAGGCAGGCCTCTGCCAAGTTCCTGTGAACTGCTGCCTGAGTAAAGCTTATGATAGCCTCGTATTTAGCTCAGCTTTAATAACGGTTTAATAAAGCTGAGATTTTACACTAAAAATAATCAGTGAACCGCCTCCTGTTTGCTCCTCTAGTAGCTCAAAATAAGGGATTAGAAAGACAGGTAAGTGAGGTAGGGAGTGCTTGCAGGGACTGGCTGTTCTCAGAGGAACGGGAAACTGTGCCTGGGGAGATCTCATACACGTGTGAGCAAAGGCCAGGCCGAGCTCGGAGGAAGGGACACTAAGGCACCAGCCTCAGTGTGAGAGGACCTTCTTCCACGACCCAATCTTCCAAGGTATTTAGGTCGTGATGGGAATAACGCCTTCTGCAATACCTGGGCTTCCACTTTCCTATTACTCTGCTGAAAATGGTGATGACGATGTGAACTTGCGGGGAGCTGAGAGCTCTGCACGCGTGGTACCACGCACAGGCATAGAGGTACAACCGGCTCTGGGGGCCTGCTGCACACTGTGGTTCCCGTGTGGGTTTTGGGACTGGGTTGTTGCTTCTAAGACAGTCCTCAAATTTGACAAGCATTGAGGGACTGTTCTAGAGCTGGTACTGTTTGCATCCTAAATGAGTGAGATGCCAAAATTACAGCGTACCTATTGCATCTGGTCTGACCCTAAACTTTGACACCAGCCCAAGGGCCATCTCTGCCCTTCCTCAACACCTCTAATTTCCTTTCCCAGAAGAGCAGACACAGGAAAGACAGGCAATACGCTTCCCTCTCCCCAGCAAAGCGCTGGTGCAGAGACGAGCTGTGGGCTCAGTGGTGAGAGACTGTCACGTGAGGGTTCCTGCGCTCCAGGAGCTTCTCAGTCCTCCTCAGCTTAGGTGAAGCTCAACCACAAAACAAGGCACTACAACCGTACTGGGCTATGAAGGTGTTTGCTGGGTGTAGCTGCCTGCGAGCAGCTACAGGCAGGGCTGGGTTCCGTGTCTAGTCTGCTCGCACGGATCCTTCTAACGCTTCTCCTCGTTGGAGAGCTGGGGTCTGAACGGCACCATATGGTTATCATTGGTACCGGAGCAGCATGTGGCCAGGACATGTGTAAGTCACATTTTCCTCTGGACCACACTCAGCCTGCACTTGTTTTTTGTGGGGGAGGGACTGGAAAAATCTTTGACTCACCGTCAGGAACAAAACATTTAAAATCCTGAATCAAAAATGACTGGTTCGTAACAAAGCTCTTCTGCTGGTGCAGAGGAAAGGGAACATGTACGGAGCGGGAAAGTCTGTGGCCTGCAGTTTTCCCTCCATGGATGGAAGAGGGAGGGACACACGGCAGGGACAGCTCAGCTCTTTCTGGCACTGCTCTAGACCATGTCAGGGTTCTGCTCTGGGGTTAAAGGTCTGAAGTGGAGCCCAGAACAGTTCAGGTACCATACACAGCTCTGCTGAGCGTTTACTGGCAGCTTCGTGCATGCCATTTTGCCTCAGTTTACCTGTGTGAGTGAGTCAAGGCCCGCAGTGCCTGTGCGGTTCTAACAGTCGTGCATGACCTGCAGTGGAAGAAAATAAGCCTGTAGAAAAATCGAAGTCATAAAATGGCCATGGACAAAAAGGCCTCAAATCTGGGCAACGCTACCCTCTGTCCTGCTCCACAGCTGAACCCAGCAGCTGCACTTGCATCTGGTTCAGCGCGGCAGGCTGAAATGCATTCGTCTGTTCACAGGGCTCCTGCAGATCTAAGGAGGCTCTGCTGGGCCTAAGATCTGAGCCAAGCTTAAGCCTGGATTCTGCTGCATCCAGCTCCATTTGCCACGATGGATTCTGCCAAGCTCGTCTGAGCACGGGAAAGGCTTCCAGTTCTAATTCTCAGCTCTGCTCCCCTGCCTCTTTCCGTTTTTCCTTCTCCTTCTGCTGCCGGAAAACACACGAACAATGGAGTTAACCAGAGCTCAAAGGCCTGCAAGCTTTTCCCAAAAAGCACGAACCTCTGTCTCGATTCCTTGCTGGTGTCACACAAAGCCAATTCTTCCCCCACCCCACAGCCTCTCCCAGACATCTGAGAACAGCGAGTGCCTCACATAACTGAAGGGGGTTCCTGTCCTCAAACCTAACAAACGAGATGACTGAACATCTGGAAGGAACAGATGCTCCTCATATCCCCCGATGGTGCATTCCAGTGTGTACTTTATGCCACCCAGGGCTGTCTACCCATGGAAAAAGGGAATATGGGCTCCCTGGCCAAGAGGAGCCCGTCAGCCTTGAGTCAGAGAGCTGCTGGCTCACCAGTACGCAGAGGTGCAGCTGGTGTCTCACTGCAGAGAACACGTTGAACAGCACTGGGCATCTCAAGCACGCGGCAGAGACAGGGAGCTATTCACAGCCTAGGAGCTATTCACAGCCTTAGCTCTAGGACAGACCGAGCTCTTTTTGCAGCGAGACCGCTGCTGGAGCTGGAGCCTCTCATCTCCCGCTGCAGACCAAGAGCAGACACAAACAAAATCCACCTGTCCTTCAGCTGTGACACCCGAGCGCCCTGCTCAGGTATGACCTCTTCTCTGCTCAGCACCCAAGGAGGCGGGAGCCGCTCGCTTCGCCTTCCAGCGCAGACCTGCTGAGGCTGCCAAGCCAAGGTTTCACCGGGAGGACACTCTGAAGACTGATCCTGTGCTGTTTTCACAGCCCGGCCCTTTGTGGTCTCACCCTTGGGGGTGGGTGAGTGAGATCATACCTGCTGGGTGAGAAAGGGGAGAGCTGTGCTGACAAGTCCCTCCTACCAGCACTGGGACAGGGAGAGGAGGACACACAAAGCGCCGCAGCTCTAGTCTGTACTCAGCTGAGCTGAGCCCCCAAACTCCAGACTCGTGGAAGTTTATAGTTTAAATCCACAAGATATTCATCTAGTTCAGTCACTTCCAACACAGTCACTAAGCTGCCAAGCAGCAGCGTTGGGAGTTACATAGAAATAATCCCAGCTTGAGCTTCTTGTGGCATCATAAATTGCCTGTGTCGTCAGTCAGCAGAAACTTGAGATGGAATTCTTTCCTTTGCAGTTAATTATTTCCAAGCCTTTGCAGCCTTAGCAGAACTGGTGGAAGGTGCTGAACTGAGAGACCCGGAGCAACAGGCTCTCCAGTTGTCCACAGGGACGGGCAGGGGTGAGCCAGCAGTGAGAACCTCAACCTGCTCTGCCAGCGGGCTGCAAAGCTTGTGCCCGAGTTGGACTGCGCTTCTTCCCCACCGGCCCACGCGAGGCAGCGATGCTTGCGTGCCCCTCAAAAACCGCAGCCTCAGACGGATGCAGCTTCTTTGCAGTGAGGGAATTCTAGCCCATGTGTCTGGCAGCCCGCTAAGGGCGAAGCAGCCTCCTCCAGCCCTGCTGCCGACGTTTATCACGGCCAGGTGCAAATCTTCTTGCTCTGGCCTCGCGCCACGAGACCAGCATGTTTTTAAGAATTTCACCCTCCTACCAGACAGTGTTTTTCAATATTTTGCATTAAATCTTCTGCTGTATTTGATTAGCCTGCAGCAGCTGTTTTCCACTCTCACAACAAATCATAAATCTATACGCTTATGTGTGAGAGACTGTCTGTGCCCGAGAATGCCTCTGTCTGAGAAACCACGCAGCCGGGTATGAGCTGCACCACAAAACGGGCTGAGGGAGGCACAGCAGATCAATAAACCCTTGTGCACAGGCAAGTCTGAGTCTACGCTGGAGGCCGTGTGATGATACAGGGTGGTTTGTATATGCACGTGTGTGACATCTATCACCTGATCAGGGCAGTATCAGAGCAAAGCGTTACAGAGCCCCGATGTGCCCGTTCCCAGGCACAAAACCTCGAGCCCATGTGCAGTCGGGTTTGTGATTGTGGGCACTCAGTCGAGAGCTGCCTGTGGCAAAGCCAAGGTCTCCTGTCCCGTGGCCAATTCAGATAAGGAGAGCAAATGGCTGAAAGAGTGGGGAGGGGAAACTGCTACATACATTAAGGGAAAGAAAAAAGGCGTTAGTCAAAGACTATAAAAGGCAAAAGTTTGGATGAAGGAGAAGAGCGAGGGTTGCCAAGTCGTTACAAAAAAAAAGAAGGAGCGCGCTGCTGCCAGGACTTGGCACGTGTGCTTTTACTTGTATAAATCAGTCACTCCAGACCTATGGTAGTTCTTGCTGACAAGCTGTCAAGCTCCTTGGCTGGGGGAATAGGGCATGTGCTTTACATGCACTTACAGAAGAGTAAACTGTTATTAAAAGCGGGAAAAAAAACCCCAGGGTGATTTACTTGTGGTTTTGCCTGCTCGGCTGTATTATCACAGAACGAATTCACTCGTCTGGGTGCATGGAAAACTACAGGCGAACCTCCCTGTGGAAGCACTTGACCTCTGAAGGGGATAGGCAGAAACAAAACATCTCCAAGAACGGAGAGCGTTCAATGACGGAATGGGCCAAAGCCACAGCAACGCTGTGCGGATTTCAAACAGCCCTCAGCACCAAGGGACGCGGTCCACCCCGGACAGGCACCTGCGAGCGTCCCAGTCTGCTTCGGGAGCTGCGGAAAGCACCTTGAGGCCGCTGCTACATAAAACCCAGACTTGTTAGCTGGGCCCAGAGCAGAGGAGCTGCCCCAGCTTGGTGAGCAGCCCACCGTCAGTCCTGAGCTGCCCGGCTGTGGCGAAGGGAGGAGGAGGCTGCTGTTTGCGATGACGAGGGAAGCGGAGCCGCTGGGACCACTGGTGAGACTGGGCTTTAGACAGCGAGAGATAGGGAAGATGGATGCTCAGCTTAGGGGAGGAAGGGAGAATTAAAAGCAGAAAAGCCAAAAAAGGATTTAGAGAGATGTTGTATGAGAATAAATACTTGTCTGAGGAAAACCTGACCAGTCTAGTTCTCTCTGCATGGACTCTGCAGTTAAGCACAGCCTCACCGCTGCCTTCCCACGTTCCAGCATCCATCCTGCTCCATCACCCCGCGACTGCACAAACTCACGCACGTCTGTCGCACAGGAATGCACTGGGCTGGACCACCCGCCCCTGCTGCCGCACCAGAAGCCAATGTCGGCACCATCCCGGCTGCCACCCAGTCCCTGCCCCAGGCTTTTAGGAAACGCGCTTGTTTCAAACCTACACGAATAAAAAGTAAAACCCAAGAAAGATGTGACATTTTATAGTGCTGCTGGTAGCAATGATTCCAAACCTAGCCTTGGTGGGAACGCAGAGAGTTGGATCGTGCTGATCCGAGACCCACAAAATACACAGAGAAAAGACAGTGTCTTTTACTGTCTTCCTCACTTCACGGGGTGCAACCCCAGAGCTCTGCTGTAACCTGGTCTGAGCAGTCTCCAGCGCTGGTTTGTCCTCAGCAGCGCGTTTATGTCACTCTCTGTTTTACAGCTTATTTGTTGTAGTTCCGTCTGGAGGGAAATGCTTAAGACAAAACCAGAACTATTTTAAAAAATAACTGCTAACAACACAAACCCCAACAACTGCTGCAGCGTAAGTCTCAACCCAGTCTGCGAGCGTATTTGAGCATGCAGGCAGACCGAATTCCAGCAATAATCCTACCACTAATTCACAGGCAGTACAAGTCCTCCAGGACAATGGAAAAAAATCGAGAAAATGAGACGTGTGTGTGGATTTGTCGCCAAACCAAGTGCGCAGGCTTTCCAAATCACTCTCCTGGCCCCAGCTGAAGGACTCACTGCCTTGCTCGTAAGACGTCAACACGCGACCAGGACAGCACGCAGGACGCTTTGACATGGCTTGTGCTGCTGAGGTATTGGGGTGGATCGCGAGGAGAAGGTCAGGCTTGTGCAAGACTCACGTTAAAGTAGGTCACTGATCCAGCCCATCCATTTAGGGTTATATGCCTTACTGATGACTTCAGCATCTAGCTGTCTTGACACCACTGGCGAGGAAGCGCTGATGCCAGAACATTAATGGATCTAGGGCAACACTCAGCCCCGAGCAGAAAGCCAGCGTAACACCTGGGCACCTCCACCACCTTCAAAACAACGCTCAGCCAGTTTCTGAAGTTCATGTAAGCAGCCAAATCGTTAGCAAGCACATTCACAACATGAACGTGGTGGTCTCTGCAGTTCCATAGCCTGTGCCCAATGCGTTCAAACCTTTCTACGTGTTCCTGAGGATCACTGCTCATCTTCTACAGAGGGGGTCACTGACAGTGCCTATATGGCAAATCCAGGGGCAGACTTTGCCCAGCCAACTGCCCAGAGAACTGTCACTGGACACCATCAAAAAAACACAGGTTCTTACTTTTTGAAGAGTAAGAGCATGGACCCCAGTCCAGCTGAACCACAAAACCCAGTACGAACACCTCAGCTGTACACAGTCCTCTCAGACATTTCACCTTGGCGTCTTTAGAAGGTGTGAACGAGTCAGGAGGCACGGGGGATTAAAGGCAAGGGGAGTAAGAGGTTAATTGGATTCTATTTGGAGAGGGATTTAGGTTGGTGGAGTTTTTTCAGTCAGCAGCACATAGTGGAGCATGTCACTTGTAATTGAGCTAATGAAACACCTCTGGAGATAAAAAACCCCAAGCTAAATTCAGCCTCGGCCAAGAGACTTGAAGTTCATTCGCCACAAGGTTAGGCAGAGGTGTCGCTGCTGTGTTTAAGGACAGTGGACTGCAAAGGTAACCGCAGAACTGGGTTTGCTTTGCAAAATCTGTTTTTTCTCACTTAAGGCTGCTGGACTTACAGGTGAGATTGTTTTGTGACGGACACTCTTCCAGGACATGAATCTAAACTCTGCCAATATGTTAATTGCAATGGGAAACAAGTCATTTTCAGGAGGCAATTTCAAAAACATTGAGGTATTTTGTCACAAAAAAAAAGTCTGTCTTTCCAAACGAACCGCCAACTCGGAATGAAAGTTACTTTTTAAATTAAAAAGTTTCAGTGCAAATTAGTTCCCAATTTTATGGGTTTTATATTCTTGCTGTGAGGATAATGACAATAATCCAGTAATTTACTTTCCAAGACATTGTGAGAAAACCAAAGCTCCACTTCTCCACTCCCCCATCTCCCTTCAGGAGTTTAAAATGAAGTCAGCTTTAATGAGAGAAGAGAACGAGCTTCACCCCCCTGATAAAAAAAGCCCAAGACAGATCTAAGGAGCTGCCTGGTGTCCTAGCAGGTACCTAGAAAATGGGATGTCTTGGGTTAAGTAAGGGATCAAAACAGCCAAGGGGCTGAAGGGGACGAAAGCATGCCGTGGTATGTCACACGAGCTGCATTCTGTGCTGTTAGATCCTCGGTCTCTCCCAACACCCAGCTGAGAGCCTCTGTGTTGGAGAGCAAACAAGAGAAAGGCTTTTTCAGAACACGGGTCCTGCGAACCCACTTGGAGATGGGAATTCAAGCTGCAGGTTTCTGGCATCATCGCTAGCAATAAGCACAAAACCAGACCGTGCCCAGCTACAGCGCTGCAGCTGATCCAGTGAACCTGCACAAATGGCAACGCGTGGGCAAAAGGCACCGCTGCCGCCAGAGCCCAGCTCTCGAAAGAAAGGACTCCAGCTCCCTCCTACAGCGCTGAGACAAAGAGGGGCAAGAGCAGGAGCAAGAACACCACTTAAGGCATCACAGACAGAAAAGGATCATCTCTGTGGAAGAGCTTTACTGTACCGAGGGCTCTGCAGCCACTCTTTTGATGAGAGCCATTCTTTAAAGGCAGTCTGTCCTGGAGGATAAACTACATCAGACTCTAGGAGCCAAGAGCTTGCTACTTCCCATTAAGTGCTATTAATTGTTCTGGTTATCATGCGGTGCAGTTTGACCTAACCTACGGATTTCCCCCCACTCCTGCTGCAAAACATCCATCACTTTTTAAAGGGTTATAAAGCTACAGGGCAAGGTTCTGGTTTGTGTCAGCTTGATTGCTAGAGCCGGTAATAAAGCACCCATCGCAGCTGCCTGGCCACGCTATAGACCAGGCTCCTGTAATTCTTCTCATGTCTCCAGAGGGGAAGGCGGAGCAAAACATAAAATTTAACCTCCCAGCGCTTCATGTCTAGCTTGGAGAGATGTTAGAGGCCACACGAGCTTTCGCTTTTTCCTTGCCCCCTTAGAATCCGCAGCGACAGACAGAATGCAAGCAGGAAGCCAGCTGGAAAGGCAAGTAAGGATGGTGAGGCAGCTACACGTACCGCACTCCTCCTGTCACCTAACAGCACGCCAACGGCAATTCACAGCACCGAGCTACTGGCCCAGGAAACACACGGGTAAACAAGTGGCCTTCAGAAACTCAACCGTTTTGAGACTGGCGTTTTTTTCCTCACCTGTCTGCTGGGGATGAGGGCACCTGCTCAGCGCCTGCGTGGGGTGAAGCTGGCAGGGAATGCAGCGCGAAGGCTGGGCGTGCACGTGCGGAGAGCCAGCCTGCCGCGCTCTGCTGGTCTCCCTGACACTTTGCTCACCAAACCTGTTGCGCAGAGGGCAGTGAATTCCCTGGATTGCTCATGCCAGCACATACATCACCTTGTGTAGGAGCCTCCAAAATCCGCTTTCTTCTCTCTCACCGGAAGCAACCAGCTGGAGGCTCCTCTGGCTCCTACCACCCAGGGTGGAAAAGGTGAGGAGGAGCAACGAAACAAGTTTGCTTCCTGGGCGCATTATTCCCTGAAGCAACAGGAGAGATCCTGGAGACACAGAAAAGCCACAGGATTTTTTTGATCAGAGACCCGTTTTAGAAGAGAAACACAGTTCTGTCTCTATCACAAACAGAATTTTAGGAGTAATTCACTTTGACTCTTTGTCAAGGAGATGTTTCACCCTGGGCTTGTGCTCACTTTCGAAAAAGGAGTTGACCTGAGCGGTTTTTTATTTATTTCAAACATATCGAGTCAACCCCAAACCATTTCTTGTTGTTTGGCTCTTTCTTTCTCTGTATTAATTTCAATTCAATCAACGAGGCCATTGCATAACTGTTGTTTATAATTGCTGTCACGTCAGCGCTGAAACCGATCACTGGAGTTATATAAAAGGTTTTGTTAGGATCGCTGTTATTTTCCTCACTCAAATTGTGGGAAGATGAAGCCCTACCCTGGAGAGATGTTTTGGTTTTCTGAGCTCTGTTGCCGATTAGTCCTATGCTTTGGTGTCTCTTCTCTCCAGCTTTGTTTTAGGCACTACAAGGGGCTGTTTATGCACATCAACTCTCCAAAACCAGGTCTGTGCACCCCATCAATACCCAGGCGATAGAACACACTGTGCTGAGGCAGAGATACAACTGGCAAAAGCGTTCACAGAAGGGGTAAGCTCCTAAGGAGCTGGTTAGGCTGTTTATGCACATCAACTCTCCAAAACCAGGTCTGTGCACCCCATCAATACCCAGGCGATAGAACACACTGTGCTGAGGCAGAGATACAACTGGCAAAAGCAAGTTCACAGAAGGGGTAAGCTCCTAAGGAGCCGGTTAACCCCACTTCTGGAAAGGCAGATTATTTAAATGCTAAGTGGACTGGATTGTATTTACCTTGCTCTTCTGAAGCCCGTGGGCTGTCACCCTTCACTGACATGGTGTCAGACCCCGAAGGATCATTTCTTCTTGTGTGTCCAAATGTCTTCTTCACTTACAGACACATGCGGCTGATCCTGGAATGGAGACTCACCTCCTCCACCAGCCCACAAACACATCACGGTTCCCTGGCTCCTCTCCCAACACCTCTGGTTATTCCCCTTTGACTCAGAGGTGGCTCTGAGAGGCCACTTCACCATCTGTTTTCTGTCCTTCTAGAGGCAGGGGCATACTCCCAGCAACCTTAAGCCCAAGGTACTTTGAAAGCTATGCTGCTCTGCAGACATAAATGCTTTAAGCCGACAAACACTTGAGGACGGTGCTTTGTTTTGGTGTAAATGAATATTGTCCATAGTTATTCCACATTCCTTCACACTTAATAGCAACCTGGTGGTAGCTGACATTGTTTTTCTTTAGAAATAGTCAAGAAAATCAAAGTCTAAATGGAGTAAAAAGCAAAGAGAAAAATATACTGAAGGACAAAAACCAACCGTCCAAAAACCCCTCTCTCAAGACCACAACATGTATCTGCTGCCTTAATCAATGCCTTGTCCCCAAGTCCTGCCTTCCTGTGGAGAAGCAGCAAGGGCTACCAGAAGAGAAAAGCACGGCTCTTGCTGGAGGTTTAAGCTAGTAACCTGTCTGATCCGACGAGAATGAACCAAACAGACACCGCACCAGCTGCTTCTGTAGGGAGCAGCAGGGAAAGGGTTGGCCAATCTGTGTTTTTGTATGGTTGTTGTTCAAAATTCCTTCTGAGTGAGCACATAGAGATTGTGCGTACAGGGGAACGAGCAGCACTATGTGAGAAAAACCGGTCACCTTCTAGATGGTGGGAGCACTACAAAACGCAGGGCCGCAGCACCCCGCTTTCTGCAGGGATACGGAAGACTGGGAACAGAGTCTAGCTGTGAAAAGGCAACTGAGAAAATCAGGGCTACCATCAGTAGGTAAAAATCTGCTGTTTAAGAGCACACATCTCCTCTGGAAAAAGCGTTAAACAGGACCCAGATGAGTGACTGAACCCTCCAGGTCTGAGCCGCGGCGAGGCTCTGACGTGTACACTTACCCTGTCTGCTCGCCCAGGGGCTCCCCGCAACCTCTGCTCTAAGAAGGGTGATGACAGGTACGCTCAGTACTCTGGAGATGCAGCAGGCACAAGCGGCTTGTGAGAAGTGCTTTACACACACTCCAAGCCAGGTTTCTCTCAGCTGCTTCATCTTCACTGGGATCTCACACACGGAGGACTGGTGCAGGAAGCCCTGGGAGAACTCTGTTCCCTGCTCTACTACTTTCTCGGTAGCTATGAGCTCACTCTCATCTTAGCCGCTCTCCTCTGTGCAAAAGAAATAGCACTTCATTACTGGCAGGAAGAAAATGCTTAAACGCTCCAAGGAAGCCATAGAAGACCTTCAGTAGTGTCCAGGAGCTTTGTTCAGGACATCCAAAAGATGTTTCACGCTACGCTTAAATATATGGTTGTGCTGTCGCTGGACCACAGGCCTGAAGCTCGATAACCATCAAAGGCAGGCGCTGGGGCAGCCCTGCCTTAGCTTTGGGACAGCACACAGTCACCTACAGTCACCCAGGCGCTGGCTCCGCAATGCTCTGCCTGCCTTCAAAGCAGCAACATTCTGCTTTCACAGCCCAGCAGTCAAAGCCTTCACATCTCAGACATCATTCGCCCCAGAGCCTTCAGCAGGGATATTCTCTCTCCCAGGGACATTTTGATAAAATACTGCACAAGGTCCTCAGGAAAGCCAGAACCCGGAATTTGGGAACTCTTGTCCCCCCTCCCCAGGTTCGCTCGCTTACTCTGCACCACGGAACGCTTTTCCATTTTCGCTTCCACTCCCTGGTCACAGGTCGAACACGATTTGACTGCTGCTGTATTGATCCTGTCAGCCTGCTTGTTATTGACCCAGGCTACCGGGCAGAGTTACCACCCCTGCAGCCAAACCCCTCCCGTTTGCCTACCTGTGCCCTAGCTACGTGCGGCTCCAGCCAGCACTGCAGCTCGGGCAGACGGAGGGGGGCTGCAGGAGGCAAATTAATTTGCTGGCAAGGGTTGCCAGCAGCCCCAGAGGGGTGGTTTAAGTCCCATGACTAATTTGAAGCTCACAGCTGCCATCACGATGACTCTGTCTACTGTCCTTTTTAAACATCTTCTGCTAATTTGATTAGGCTGGTTCTCGGCTGGCTTTCCATCAATAAAGCCCCGTCGTGCAGAATACACCCTAAAAGAGAACATTGACAGAAGGAACTGTGACATACAATGGCAA
>NW_010423184.1:45445-45897 GCF_000710305.1 Buceros rhinoceros silvestris
AAGAAAGAACTGGTACATACAATGGAAAATTAAGCAGCAATGAGCACTTTATTCTTAACAATCTCCACTCGTGTAACTTCTCTACTCATATATTAACGCCTGTTTTGGTTCAAACTACCTTCCTCCCAATGGCGGCTTCAGCAACAGCGAGTTCTCCTCACGCTCAACTATTTTGGGACTAGTTATAAGCAAAAGTTGTAAGATAGCTCTAGCAACAGTCACACCTTCCTAGGCAAGGTCAAAGTCCTTTGAGCTCTAAGACAAACTCTCAAGAGTTAAATAACGACACAAAGCAAAGATATACTCCATAAAACATTAATATTTTAATGAAAAATCTTAGCTTCATGTTTCTATCCAAAGACACTCAAAACTAGTTTTTCTCCCCCATTAATTTTGACCTATAACGGGACCAGTTTGGAGATTTTTTTTTTTGTGTATTTTAGAACATTTTT
>NW_010423184.1:45957-54430 GCF_000710305.1 Buceros rhinoceros silvestris
GACCAGTTTGGAGATTTTTTTTTTTGTGGATTTTAGAACATTTTTTTTAAAGATTAAACAACCAGGCTAGCAAAAAGGTACCCAATACATACTTTTCTTATATCAAACAAGCTAGTATTTCAATACAATGTAACTATACAGAATATATACATTACACGTATGATCACAAAGCAAACACTACAGGCTCAGAACAGATTTGAAAAAACATGATATTCACATTGATTACAATAACTCTAAAAATGATTGTAACGTTGAAACGGCACTTAGTTTACAAAAAAGGTCACAAAAATATATATAGCCACCAAGAACTATGGTTCCTGAAAAATACTAATAGCCAGAGAGTATTATATAAAATGTGAAGTGTATTTAAACATCGTATACATTAAAAAACAAAACCAAAACCGAAAAACAATTGTTAGGTCAATAAACATGCCAAGTAATCTAGCTGTGGCCAGCGTCGACAAGAGAAGCTGTGCTGGGGATGAGATGACGACTGGATATACGGCTGGTGACTGGAGACTGGCACAGTTAAGGGGGTTTCACTGTTACTAAAATGCACAAAGAAGCCCAACAATAATTTAATTCACATTTTTTCCTCCAGCTTACTCTTCTCCCTCTTCGGGGTTTCACCACAGGGCAGCACCTGGAGTGAAGGCACTGCAGGAACAGGGCAAAGAAGCTGTCCAAGGACTTGGGGTAGCCGGGGCTGTAGGTCAGAATATCAAAAGCATGCATCAGCTAAACGAATGGTCAAACAAAATCACTTCTCTGGGGACTGCAGCAACCCTCAGGAAGACCGTAGGTACAGTTGCCACATAGGCTGGCAGCACCACAAACTGATTCGCCTTGGATCGGGGTTTTTTGAACAACCAGATTTGAGATCGAGACCTGCGGGACACTGAATTACTGTGACAGCACACACAGAGTTAACAAAAACCCAGAGCAGAAAGTACTGTTGCATTAAAAAAATTCACACTGGGTTGTTATGGTATGTTTCCTCCAATACTTTGAACCGACTCTAGTTACTAGGGACCTCTTGATGTGATGGAGGCACCATCCAGCCTTGAACCCTCTTACCTGTCAACAAGATGCTATGGAATTTATTATGTCCGTAACTGGAGATGAGAACCCTCCAAAACTGGTCTCCACCTTGTAAGCGAAACTCAAACTTAACCGTTCGGAATGAAAATCAGCTATTTCCCACATTCTGATGGTGTGGAAATTGCAGCGGATGCAGGAGCAAGGGGTGCTCCCACATCTGCATTTTCTCCACCCCTGCAGGATGCACAAAGCCCCCGTTCTATTTGCATATAAAATGCTTCGTGGTTTGTCTCGGAGAGAGACTGGCAATAGTCTCGGTGCTCTCATGTCCTGGGGCCGGAGGGAAAAGCCAGCACCCACGACATGACCAAAGCCCTCATATAAAAACTTTAAACCATAGCTTAGAAACAATAAAATTTTATCCCGTAAAGGACGTATAGGGATCATAGTCTTATAAAATATACTTTACTACATTGGCAGCTATTACTTTTTTAAAAAGTTTAAATTCACACCTTTTAGACTCAAGATACATGTGAACCAGAACCACTCTCCATAACCTAATCTCTCAGTATGAGAGACTTGACCGTAGCGCCTGCGAGCCCGACAGCTCAAGCTGTGTAAGACAGACAAACCATCAGGAACACACACCTTTTCTAACAGAGGGGAAGAACAGAGGTGAGCAGTTCTGATAGGGAGCTCCACTTGCTAAACGTGTCGGCACCCCCCCGGAGTTCCAGGGGGCCTGTGTGATGTGTCTGCATCCCAAAATGAACCATCACAACCCGGCCACACCTCCTGCACAGCTATACCACCACTTCTTTTTCTCCCACACTTCGTGGGGAAATAGAAAGCTCTGAATTTTTTCCCCTTCTCCCCAAACACCTCGTTAAGTCAGGAAAAACCCCTATCCCTTCCCTTCCCACCAGACATACTGCTCGGCACAGTACGCAGGGAGTAGAGACCTGCACAGAGGAAGAGTGGCTCCCTGGCGTACGGCAGAACCGTGCTAGTTCTGTGGTGGTGAAGGCACTCTGCTTGCAAAATCAACGGGCGAGGAAAGGATTTCCCACTGTGTGCAAAGATCGGTGCCACACGGGAGAAGGGGATGTGAAAGCAAGGCAGAAATCACTTGGTGAATGGATTTGGAGACTACCCAGCGACAAAGAAACTGCTGCAGCGGGTCACGTGTGGAGCTACTTGGAAGAAATTCCAAACGACTTGTGAGGGCCACAAAGATGACGAAGGGACGAGAGCATCTGCCACGCAGGCTGAGAGGGATCGGACTGGTTTGTCTGGAGAAGGCTCAGGGCTAAAACTACAGGATAGTGGAGGCAAAGGAGATGGAGCCAGACCTTTCGCAGCGGGCATAAATCGAACTACAAGAGATCTAAACATACTAAAGCCTTTTTTTTTTTTTTACAGTGAGGGTGGTCAAACACTGGAACGGTTTTCCCAGAGAGGTGGGGGAGTCTCCATCTTCGCAGAGATTCAACAGCTGATGGGACTGAGTAAGCTGTTCTCCGCTCTGAGCATGGGGTTGGACTAGATCACTTCCAGGTTCCTCCCAACCTCAACTATCCCGTGATTCTGTGATCCTCAAGTAGAAATATAAATGCATGGCAAATAATGTGTTTTTTTAAAGAAAATAAAAAAGTAGTCCAGAGTTCAAAACCCTCTGATATATTGAAAGAAATTTATATTTTAGGTTTAATCCCAGGTGTAGTTTAAGGCAAGTTTCTTCTAGCTTAGTTAGGTACCTATCTCCCTCAATTTGGAATCTCAGCATATTAGCAACAGAGACTGTGTTACGATGTCCTATGTTTTCACATCTCTCCTGTGAAGAACACCAGCACTTCACAGAACTCCACACTTCCAACCAGGTAGGGAATAGAAATAAAACAGTATTTGTATTTAATCAGTGTTCACTTCTCTGGAGAACGGAGATGTTAACAAGAAACAACGACAAACAGCAAAACTAACGAGTAAACCCAGCCCGAAAACAAACAAACGAAACCCTCTAAAGAAATCTATTGTTCCTGCAGTTGAATCAGACTAAAAAGTGAGAAGCAAAAAAAGTGAGACCGGGTTGAAAAGCTAATGTGTTCAGTGCAACGACCAGTGAAACTCAGGACTTGCCTTGTACCAAGGTGCTAACAGATAAGGAGACTCACTTCTCCTCCAGAAAAAACAGATCAGAGCTACAAAGTCTTTTTACAACCTTTTTTCTCCCCTTCTCCTTGGCATTCAGAAAGCAGCCGGCTTTCTGACACAGAATGTCAAGCTAAAACCCCAATATCCAGATGTGTCTGTTCGATACCTGCACACCTCCTCGCCGATAAACTGCTTAATGGGGGAAAATTATTGGGTTCTAACAGAAGATTATGTGCACCTATACCTGACCAACCTGATTATCACATCTGTACAGCCTGGAAACGGGCTTCTTTTTTCACTACATGAATCATGAAGGATTCTCACATACCTGCAAAGTGGAGTGAGACAATTACACGTTTGAGTTCAGTATTGTAGCCCTGTAATTCAGATAAAACTCGGCAAAAGGCATTGCCTCGTCTCATTGACTTTCTCAGTTACAGAAATCTGAAGTGGAAGAGAACTGGTCTTTGCATTCAGCCCATCAGCAGACACTGATTCACAGTACAGCATCCTCAAAGCAGAATTTCAAGCCCTTTTAAGACGACTGACAAAGGTAGACACACAAGACTGAATTGCAGCAGAGAACTTCTTTGCAGCATGTTTCTAAAACACCCTTTGGATCTGGTGGAGAAATGTCATTCCAGTAACTTGGAAAGGACTTAAATCCCAACTGGTTTTGCTCTATTTAACTAAAATGCGTGTTTTTTACCTAAAACACAGCAGAGGAAATTTGTTAAAGTCACCGACACCCTTCAAGCTCTTTCCTAAGGGCAATAAACTTCTTTCCTTACAGAAGCTGGCTATTAGTAGAAACAACTCAGAGCTAGCGAGCCTCCGAGCTGCCTAAGCTAACTGAATACAAATTGATCTTGCAATAGAATACGACTTTTGTGTCTCCTCTTTCCTCAGGAGCAACCTTTCTCTATTGGTTTCATTTCCTCCTCCTGTCTGCGTAAAACAAATCCAGACAGAAAACAACCACTTAAAAAAAAGAGATTCAGAACTACGGGGGTGTATCACGCCTCTGGAATACTAAGCTCACGAAACACCTACTCGCTCAGCGTGTCATCTGCAGGCGACAGGCATTTGGCATCAAACACAGAGTTAACTCCAGGAGCAATAAGGAAAATCACAAGCCTCCTAATGGATTTCCTAATTTAGGTTTCAAAGCAGTACCGTAGCCCAAACAGCCTCGACAAAACAAGACTTGCTGCTCTGAAAATCCCACACCCTAAATTTGCAGCTTTTTCTAAATATGGAAGAATGAAATTGCAAATCTTCCCATTTATTGCTGTGTATGTAGCTGGAGTAATGGCCTTTAAT
Source organism: Buceros rhinoceros silvestris (assembly GCF_000710305.1). NCBI lineage: Eukaryota > Metazoa > Chordata > Aves > Bucerotiformes > Bucerotidae > Buceros > Buceros rhinoceros. The sequence continues at coordinate 50,473 of NW_010423184.1, forward strand.
AAACTGAGTTGGCAAGGATTTAAAATGCTTTGAAACAGGAACGATTCATCACTGCTCTATAGGCTTTTTGTAAACAACCCCCTGTTGGGTTAGAAAGCTGGCCTCTAAAGAGAATAAATCGCTTGTTTTGTCCAAAACAGACTAATAAAAATCTTAGAAACTGTACGTGCATATGTATAAACAAAAAAAAAGTGCAATAATGCACGAAAGCCTCATTTTTCTCCCATCTGTAAACTCCCTCCAGCCAGCTTTCGGCGATGAGTACAACTACAGTATACGCGAGAGGGGGAAGTGACCAGAACTGCAAAGGACCCGGCCGCGATGTAAGGATCTCCGTTTGGGAAACCCTCCCTTTTCCTGCGGGGTTCCTGTCCTGCAGAAAGCTGCAGTCACGAGGTACTTGTCAGGCTGGCAGGCATCAGGCTTTCCTATCACCCTCGGTTCGTGGTGCACCATTAGACTGTTCCCGGCCACAGGATTTCCACGCCTCACCTTAGAGGGGCAGATCTGGACAAGGTGTTGGATCGAGCAGTTTCTAAAAGGTCTGGAATATAAGAAGTAGGAATACCTGGGGGTCACCTGGGTTATCAGAACTGAGATGGAAAGGGACAAATGTGTTTCTAAAAAAGCCTGTGACTGTTCGTTTCAGAGATGTTTACCGTTTCCGAGACCGGGGTTACAGTAAGTGCTTTGAGAACAGCAGGCACAGTGATAGGAATTGTCGGTTTTTTTATGCAGAAGATTAAAGCATCCACTCCAAACTAGTCAAAACTGTTCAAAAATGATTTTCCAATACATCCTTTCGTTTGTCATTTTAAAAAGGTTTCCTCTGATTTCTTTCCCTTAACCAGAGGTCTGCAGAAGCAAGAGAAACTTAATGAGCTGCTCTAACTGTGGAAGAAGAAATAAAGTGATCTGAATCAGTTGTTCTTCTTTAGAAGTGCATCACAGCTTCCATGATGTTCTGACAAGATCTTTTTGTGCATTCAGTCTTAAATATTTTCACAGAAGTGATCATTCAGTCATGAAAAATAACGTAACATCTGTTGCAGTTTTCTGTTTAAAGCGTAGCTTACAAAGTAAAAAGGGAAAATCTCCCCACTTTTCTTTAAAAAAATTAAATTAAAATGTACAGGACCAAACACAGGCACTTTCCAAAGAACAAAAATGAAACCAAATCATGAATTATTCAATAGTAATAGACGACAGCTCCGGTTTCGGAGCGTCACCTGCGGCTGTCTCAGCAGTGGTGTTAGTCTTTGGCTGCTCTGGCACATCTTCTTCCTTCTCTGCCAACCCACCCAGAGACCCCAAGGGGAAAGTGCTTTCACAATTCTGAGTTGATGACACCTGCGAAATGACAGGCATTTGGACAGAAGAGTTGCTTTCAAAGCCATGCTCCCCTAGCTCATACTGCCCGAGGGTCTCTTCTTGTTCCTGGTTTAAGTAGTCCGGGACTAGGAAGTCACTAGAAGAGGGGCAAAGGACAAAAGAGAAATGTCACTTCTCACACAAACATCAGCGATACCAGTTACATCACACAAGCTACACACTGTATTGCACAGAGAACAAAGATATGCATTTCACATGGCTCCAAGATCATCGCAGCGGCACACTTCACTGAGCACTATAACCTGCTTCTCATTTAAATGCACGGAGAATCTATTTGAAGGCATCTATTTCGCATTGTTGCGCACCCCTATTTCCTACAGAGCAACTTATTATTTAGATTGTATCACCTTGATGAGAATGAAAGTTAATGTCTGGAACATCATATGGCACTGAAAACCTCATTGAAAAAAAAAGAGAGCACTCAACCTTTAAAAATAGAAACAAAAATGAGTTCAGCGCTGGCAGAGGCGTGGGCCCTTCCCACCACCCAGGACAGCGCGGCAGAGCGGACAGGCTGCGAGCAGAAGCGGGAGGTGAGGAAGCAAGGGGTCTCCTGAGCGCGTGAGGAGGCTGCTGGCCACCACGGTGTGTGGTGCTGTGGACACGACCACACGGCGGTGAAGAGAACGGAATGGCATTTCCTCCCCATTTCAGTCCAGTCCAGTCCAGCAGCTCTGTAACTCACTCTTACCAACTGATGGCTGAGTGTAGCCCAAGAGAACCTATCAAACTCCCCAGGAGTATTTTCAGAGCGTGAGCACATAAGCAAAATAAGATTTCTTTGCAAATTTTCAGCACCAGACATGTACGTTGGTACTTGAGGCAAGTGTGTGTGTATATATATTATATATGCACACATCTATGCTTTGGTTCCTCCTTGCAATAACCCATTTAAAAGCAGCCCTTGGCTTAAATGGCAGCAGCATTTGTGGCTTCAAATCCTAATTCACCATCGACTGTGCTAACCCTACTGTTTGTAAATTCAAACTACAGGAAGGGCTATCAACAACCAAAGTCACATCCTTTAGTCTGGTGAAAGTGCTCACCACAAGCACGCCACGGTCCCGTGGGGTTTTCGCTCTAGTTTTCGCACAAAGGCTAAGAACAAGAGCTGCGTCAACCCGCGGATAGGAAGCTCTTGTACTATTAAACAACACGTTGGAAAAGCTGTGACTGGCTTTCCTGGTTTGTTCTGCAATTTTTTTTCACCCTGCATCACTTCTGAGATAACCAAACAGAACAAAAAGCTGGAATGTTTTATGGGAAAAAGCCTGATGTCCAGAAGTCACGAAGGGAGGTATTGTACATGCAAAACATTGACAATACATTCCTTCTGCATTGCTGAAGGCAGGTGCCTTACACACAGCGCTGCACCCTCTCTGTGGATTTAAGAGCTGTGAGATTTATCTTCCTCCAATTTCCCTCATCCTTTTTGTATTTTTCTATCTGAAATTCCAACGGTTATAGACATTTATGAGAACACAAGTGCTAGTCTCATGCCTCAGGACCCTTTTAAGAGTGTCTCGTGAAGTGCATTTTGAGATATGCCAGGGCTTTTGTGCCCTGATAAACAAGAAACGTCCAACCGGCCCCTATCACTTCAAACCCTCTTAGTGGGATCATTTAGGAATATGTTACCTAGAAAATGAAAAGAGAGAAGGTCTGGAGTCAGGCAGTCTTTCCACAATATCCACCATCGAGCAAATGAAGTAATAAGCCTATCCCCTACATAAGCGAACAGGCTACATACGAGATGTTGAACAGCAAATCATTTACAGCACTCCACAGATACTACAGTACAGAAAGCTGTGGCTTAATGCCCTCAGCCTGTGCATAGATACTACGGGAAAGAGACATTAAGTAGCCCAGAAGCAGCTTCTGTGTATCACTCCATTCTTCAGTGCCCTCCTAAATAGCTCACACGCTGCAAGACAGAGCAGATACAACAGAGAGTGGCGCAAGAATGAATGCGACTGGCATTAGTTGGCAACCTGAGGAGAGGCACAGCAGGCTGCCCTGAAAGCAGGAAAAGATGATTTACGAGAAAAAAAGGAAAAAAAAAAAAGCAAGTTTCCCTGTTAGGTTTTTGCTGTGCACCTCACCTGCTCTGGAAGTAGTTTGCTAGCTCTGACGCTTCATGGTTCAAGCTCCTCAGGTGAACGATTAAATTTCCAGAGTTGGTGAACATGGCGCCACATGTTTTGCACTCGTAAATCCGAGGCTTGCGGATAATATGCCGGGAAACCCGCATGTGGTGTTTATATTCCCCGAAGGAAGTGAAAGTGGCACTACATATCTGGCACCGGAAACAGCGTTTACCTTCGTGCTTCAGGCGATGCATCTTTAGCGAGTAAGCTCGGGTGAACTTTTTCCCACAACGGTCACACTGAAATGGTTTAATGCCTGCGGAAGAGAGGGCAAAAAGAACCGTTCACCTTTTGCAAGGAGAGGTCACTGGCAAAATCCTTCCCAATTCCAACACCTAAAGGGCAGCAGCTGCGGCCAGTCACAGCGAAGCGCTGCTTTAGGAGGAGATTCTCTGGTTAACTTAAAAATGGCAGAAAGA
>NW_010423185.1:0-416 GCF_000710305.1 Buceros rhinoceros silvestris
CGGGGTACAGCAGGAAGGACACTGTCGCCCCGGGGAGATGCCAGTGTGTCCTGTATGCATTAATGAAACACTTTCTTTCCGGTTAGGACTTGAAGGATGCTCATTGAAAATCAGGCTGCCATGGAAACCAAAGGTGTTTAGTCTTTTGGGAGTGCGGTTGGACGGAGGCAGGGAGAGGTGCGGGAACGAGGAGGAAGAGCCGCTGCAGATGAGGCATTTCACCAACCCCCTTAGTTGGCCGTCGGTTGGTCCCTGTCTGTTGCTTGCGGCTGCTAATTGTGGGGGAGAAAGGTTCATCGCTTTGCTGGATGCTCCTCCCGGGCCCAGGGACCTCCTTGTCCTTGGCGTGTCACCACATGGATGTGACACATGGACACTCACGGCAGAGCAGCGGTGCAGGGTCCGGGGGGGGTCAG
>NW_010423185.1:519-5202 GCF_000710305.1 Buceros rhinoceros silvestris
GGGGATCAGCAGCCATGGATCCTTCTCGCTTTCGTCATCAGGTGCCTCCCAGGATGGAAGGCAGCAGGTCAGGGAACTTCTGGCTGCTCAGAGCCACCTGGTCGTGGCAGGATGGGTACTGGCATTCCGGTCCCCTGCACCCCCTGCCCCGCTCCTCAAGGACGAAGCCTGGGGAGAAATAATGGCATTATTACACCTCTCCTCCCTGCTCTGTCATGCATCGTTCATTTTAATTATGCAGCACGTTGTGCTGTAACAGCGGTATCAATGATGGTCAGCAGGTTGTTGAGGAGCAGAGTCATCTTCCAGCACCTTGTCACTCCAAGTGCTGTCCCCAACCAAACTGCCTCTCCTTGTCCTCCTCTACATCCTCGCCAGCTCTTGCTGGGAGCCCGTGGGCTACAGGTGGGTTCTGAGCTTGCCCCCCTGCAGCCCCTCGCTCTGAGGGGGACCTACCGACGCATGCTTTAATTAGGATAATTAAATGAGTGGCGCTAGGAAGAAGGACCGGAGCGGGTCCCTGTTGCACGTGGGATGCAGCTCTTCACGGCGGCTCGTACACCACCCTGCAACACTTGGCTGTGAGCAGCGATGCTGCTGGAGGTTGTCATTAGGTCTAATTAATTGCAAAGATACCCAGCACTTTCCCTTTTTATTGGGGGCTGCCATGGCGATCCAGGGCAGCGTGGGCAATGGCTCAGCCTGGGCTTGAAGGCAAAAAAACAGATTAAAAGAGGAAAGCAGCCACTCTCCCTCCTGTCAAACATTCCCGAAATCAGCACGTTTCCGCAGAAAGCCTCGGCTTTTTTCCAGGTGCAACAGAAAACCCTCAGCGATGGGGGACGGGGCCATGCAGGGCTTTCAGGCTGATCAATTAATGCATGATTTGGATTTGTCCCGCTCTGCCAGTGTTTTACCACCATATCCAGAGCTGTAATTACAGGGACTGCACGGACGCATTAGCAGCCCTTAAAGCCGTCAGCAGCCCGGGTCCGTACGGGCTGTACAGCCCGCAGTGCACGGCTGGCCAGCCCCGCGCGGAGGGACCCGTCCTCCCGCTGCCTGCAGCGGGCAGCCCCGCGATTATTTGAGATTTAAATTCTAATCTTGTTTTCCCCATTGTGCGTTGGTAAACCAGCCTCGTGATGTCCTTAGCAGGGATGCTGGGTGTCCCCGGGGTGCGGGGCTGAAGGCTTCACTGTGGATTCTCCAATGTCTGATAAAATCAGTCTCTGCCCACTCAGGTGCGTGAAGCTGGGCAGGATGGGTTTGCGCTGGAATTGCACAAACCTGCTTTGCCTTTTCTATCAGTGTGCGCTTGGTCTGGCCGTGCACATTTCCCTGGGAAACCCCAGCCCCTTGGGGTTGATCAAAAGGTGATAGTTCTGTTTTGTGATGGGGTTTGTGGTCAGAAATTTGACCATGGTCAGAAATTTGACCATGGTCAGCGCTGGAAAGCCCCTGAGGGTCTGGGATTGTCATACAGTTTTAGAGGGAAGACCCTGGGGTCTCATCTGGGGCGTGAAGGAGCTGGGGTGAGAAGTGGAGGAGGTGTGCAAATGTGTTCTCATACCTGAAGCCATAAGGGAAGGCAAATATTTTCTCTGTGCCTCAGTTTCTCTGTTGGAAACGTAAATATTGCCTCTCCCTGCCGGTGTGACCCGCAGAGCTCCACGTCACGTGGATTCAGAGCTCCGTGGTTTGGGTCAGATGGTTTCTCAGCAGCAGGACAACCGTGAGGCAGCCAGCTCCAGGGAGGTGGCTCAGGGAAAAGGCTGGAGATGGAGCTCCAGGCTCTTCACAAAGTCATCCTGAGGTACTGCTGAGCACAGGCACCTCAGATACAAGGCGGAAACCCAAACTTCAGTATTTCCATTCGCTTTTTGTCTTATACCAAAAAAGTATACAAACAACATCCAAAATACTCCCCAGAGAGGTCATTGCCTTCAAGGTCTCCCCAAAAAGCGCATGTTAAAAAAGTCCTGGGAGAAGCTAGAGGCCATTAACCAAACCTTGTAATGTTCAACATCTGACATGCAGGGACTTCCCTTCCTCTTTTCCTTCCTGTGATGAAAGGATTTACCAATTTAATGGTGGCTTGACCTGATCTGTGTGTCCCCACGTCCAGGGTGTCTGTGGTGGCCTGGCTATCCCTAGGCAGAGCCCGGTGTCCCCAGCAGGGAGGATCCCTCTGCATTTTAAAATGTAAATAGCTGGGAAGATGCGGTTTTTGCCTTTTTCTCGTAATTTTATAATGATAGAAAAGAAAAAAAAAACTGCTGTGAAAAGCACAATATTTTCAATTGGGCTACGGGACCTCAAATGCTGGAGACCCCGTTGGGGCTGTACTGGTCCATGGGACAACTCAGGGGTCCCTGGGAGAAGCTGGGGGAGGCTGGTTTCCCAAACCCAAATCATAAATCATGCATGTACGAAGTCACTCAGGACGCTCTCTACACCAGCATGTGGCAACTGTAAATATTTCTGACCTAAAGGATTATTTTCTGTTTAAATCGCTCCGTGAGCAACTTACCTCATCTCTAGATCAACGTACGCGGTGTTTTATAGGGACGTGTGCCCTTGTGCCTGCCCGTGGTTAGTCAGTAATGCAGAAACATAGGGGCTGTCGTGTGCTTTTCCATGTATTGCTGTTATATAGGATCCAAAAATAACTCGAGGGTTAAAAAAGAAGAAGGATCTCGAGGATGGTATTGTTCGTGCTGGATAAAATCCTGTGAACAAAGCAATTGGCATCATTTCACTTGCAAATTGAGCAGCGAAGCAAAATACCGTTTATGAAACTGTAATTTATTCTTGGAAAATCAAGCACTTACAATGTCGGCTTGTCGCAGGTTAAGTTACAGAAAAGGGAAGAAACAGATTAATGATGAACGTGACAACATCTCAGGGCAAGTCATCGCTGCGAAAGCCTTTGAAAAGCTGGTACACTGCCTGCACACACTGGATAGGTCTATTTTTTCTCCTGAGAACATTAAACTAGCGATTGCTTCAAGGCTCAGCGATGCTGGCTGCAACCCAGCAAGCAGTAGCAAGGTCCAGGGAGGTGCCTGCATCCCTTTGCCCCCATCCTACTGCATCCTGTGCTGGGGAGCTCTCGCTGCCTTCAAAAGCCAAAAAGCAAAGTCCAGCTCAATATTTTTTTTCCCCTGCCTGCAATTAGTCCATCCCTTAAGGATTCTCTTTCTTGCAGTTGTTCATATTATATTATATTTTGGTCCCCTGCATCTAAAACCAGCCCATGTGGACAAGCAAAGCAGCCCTCTAGCGGGGACATCACTCATGCCACCACTGGGGCATCAAACCCCATCATTGCCTCCTCCAGAGGAACCACAGGAGATGCTCCATGACGTGGTTCCTTGAAGAAGGTCTCCCAAGGTCTCCTTTCTGTCTTGGCTTTTCCCCAGCCCTCTTAGTCCTTTTCCTTCTGACCAGGAGACCACTCCCCACCACGCACACGCCCCTTGGTAGCCAGCAGTAGGGCTGGGAAGGTAATTAATGTAATTTGCACAAGGTAAGGACAGGGCTCATCAGAGTAAGTCAATATGTGATTAGGAGGCCTGACCTCATCTCCTGCTGTGGAGCTGTTTCTAGACCACGAACTCGGGGTCGCTCTCCAGACACACATCTGATGTCTTTATCAAAGGAAGTATCAGAAAATAGTCCTAATCCCAGCGACTTCTGCACCAGCATCTTGTAAGGTCTCACCCCAAGTGCTGGATCCCGCCTCTGCCTTGGGAATGGCAGGGAGGGAGGAAATTCCTGATCTTCCAAACAAAGTTTCAGATAAAGAAATTCATTAAACGGCCTCAAGAGGTGACCATGCCGTGACCGATACCTGACACCCTGCAGAGGGACTGGGGCTGTCTCGGGGAGTATTTGGGGCTCATGGGGTGGTGCGGGGCTGACCCGTGGTCCCTGGGGCAGGATGGGGTCTGGCAGGCGGCGCTGGGCTGGAGGGGACCCTTGGTGGGGAACGACGCCAGTGCACCCCTGGCAGCACGGCGCTTTCAGACCCGCCTGGGGCCACCAGTTTGGAATGGGTCCGCAAGTTTGGTTTGGGATGGGGATCACCAGCTGTGATGAGTCTGCAAGCGCTCAGTGAGGGGCAGGGATCCAGGGCTGAATCCCAGCACCCCATTCCTTCCCTCCAGCGCCTCGAATGCTCGGGGGAAGGTCCCTAAATGAAGGTTTCATGCAATTGAGATTTAATTCTGCCTTTTAGGCTTGGGGTGGGCTGGTAACATCAAAGGCAGCGGGGCGACGCGAGCAGAGGTGTGCTTTTTTACACGCCATTAAATCGCCATCCCCACAACGAGCTATTTGGGGCAGGATCGGGTATTTCCATAATTCGGGCCAAGGCATCGCTCGTCTCCCCACGGCACGCGCCGAAGGTGATGGTAAAACGGAGTTCGCGACCCCAGGAGCTATTGCCGGCTGTAATAGTGTGTCACGTATTAAGGGAGCGTGTTTGAAACCACATTATATTATTAAAATTCATCGGAGTGATTTATAGGGGTTTTTAAAAACAGCAGCTTGCCAATATAAATTGGCTTAGGAAAGTCAACTGTAATCCACCCGGGTCCAAATAATGACATTTCCTCCAATACATCCAAAAAGCTGAAAAGCAGAAAATAATATCCAGGCTCCAGAGATAAGGCGAGC
>NW_010423185.1:5329-7963 GCF_000710305.1 Buceros rhinoceros silvestris
GAAAGAGTACTCTGAAATATTCATGCGGTCGTAGATTGGATGGTGGAAATGGCCGTTCCCAGCGGCTCTGTTTGGGGACTGATGAATTTAGTTACTGTACCTTTGTATTTATTGCTCAATAAACAAGACAAGCTCCTTTACGATGCCGAGCATGACTAATTTAGCTATTTTAGCGCGAAGGAAATAGCTTTCTGGGCAAGACGCGGGTTTGATACTTCTGTAGGAAATCAGGAGTCTTTTAATTTAGCTGAGGCTGCGAGTGTTGGGCTCCGATGGAGCTGTGAGTAATGGGGCTGGAGTCCCAGATTGGAGGATTAACCCCCCCCGGACCAGGTCTGCGGTGGGTTGGGGTGAGCAGCTCTGGGTTTTGGGGGTGCTCACACTGGGAGCGAGCGCAGCCTTTCGGGGCCGCCTGCACCCGCTGATGAAGATGTTCCAGCTCGTGATTTTTAAAGACTATTTTTCGAGGCAGAAACCGTCGCTATAAAGGTTTTACAGCAGCTGTGCTGGCATTAAACGCGCCTTCGTAAAAGTGTCAGCAAATGAAACGGTGATGCCCGAGCGGTGTTAGCGCTAAAATGACCTTTTGGATACTTAGGGCTTTATGGGATATTATAAATTCTCCCTGGGTTGGCAGGGCTATAAGTAGGACATTAGTGGTAACATCTTTTCCAACAATACCCAAGGCAGGAACCTGATGTTCAGAGCTGAAAATATTCAATTTTTTTTTAATATTTCGGGAGCTGAAGGGTTGATGTGGGCTGTTCCCAGCAGAAATTTGAATGTGCGTGGTCAAAAGGAGATTTCTTTTATTAAAGATGAGTTTTCAGCACTCAGGTAGAGGGGGTTTTGAGGCTACTAATATTTCGAACAGCCAAAAATCAAAGCGATTTAAACACATTGCTTGGGGTTTTTTATTTCCTTAGACTCCAAGACTTTAGATTAATATTGTCAAGCCTTCTTTTTATTGCCATGAAGGCAAGGAAAGTCCTTTTTTAATGAAAGCCACGAGCTTTATACAATACCTTGACTTCACAGCTGCTCTCTGAAGCACCATATTCCACTGAACTTACACGAAAATCCCCGGAGCGAGCTGGCTCTGATCTTTTCCTCACCTCTCGTGTTGCCACTGGGAAATAAAATCCATTTTTATGCTTGTATTTATTATGAAGCGTATATTTAGACAAGCCATGCTGCAATTTAGCAGTTTCGAGAGCTTCGGGGAGTTGTTTGAAGCGACTCTCCTCTCACCTGCTTAGGGAAACCCTCTTTGGACAGTGCTGCGGGCTCGCTCTCCCTCATTTATTCCCCGCAGCCCCTCGCTTTGACTGCCCTTTGGCAGCGAGAGCTGCAGCAGGAGGAGAGGACGGGGCTGGTCCTCTGGCCAGCTCCTCAATAAATGGTGTTTTCCTAAAGCCACCTGTGCTGGGGCTGCTGGGGATGGGCTTGGCTTTGCTGCTAACCCCGCGGAGACACTGGCTCCTCCAGAGGGGTCCCGCGCACTGGTCCTCGCTTGCCAGGCAGTTAATTACTTTCGGCAGCAGCTAATTGCCTTTGCCTCCTCAACATGGTATCAAACCTCTCTGCATGCTTAGGCGAGCTTTTAGAGGGGACTGAAGCCATTCCTGTTGCCATTAAGATGCTCAAAGCATCAACTGCATCAGCTTCCAGCATCCCTTGGGATGCGGAGTTTGCTCGAGCGCTGGGTGTTCAGGTTTTATTGCCGGGTACCTGCTGGCTCTCAGTAAAAGCCCATCGCCACAAGCACTCCCGGCACTTGTGGCACGAGTAGAGACCCGGTAAACTCATGGTCTGGTGAGAGAAGGACTTGTCTGCAGCTCTGTTAGCCCCGCTCCAGCAACCTCTTCAGGTGGAAAATGGACACAGCACCAAGCATCAACACCCGCCTTTCTCGGTGCAGCACATGGGACAGTTGCGAGAGGGTGGCCCATGGGTCACAGCCCCGTGTTGGGGCAGGGTTATGCCTTCTCCATCAGACGCTGGGTCATTGACTTTGGGCTTCATACCTGGCTCATCGGTACCTTCCAGAGATGCTGACGTTGAGTTAATGACTCTGCCTGAGGTTCCAAGGTTTGTGCCCGTGGCTCAGCGCTGCCCCCTCCCAGGGACGTCCCTCCTGCCCTGCCTCAGCCATCACAGACCAGTTTGCAGCTGGAAAAGGCTTTAATTTGGGGTTTCTGCAAAGAGCCCCAGGTAAAGTGATGCCCTGTTAGCACCCGAGACAGTGGGGAATGCAGGCAGCAGAAATAGCTCAGTGAGAGCCCAGATTAATTGGAAATTAATTTTCACCTCCAAGTACAAGGTGTCAAACTATGACCCTGGAGGGCTTCATCTCAACCACCTCCCCAGCTGCCAAAGAGCCACCAGCAGCCTCCAATGCTCCAGCACGCCTCTGCTGACGGCTCTGCCTGAGGTTTTTGAGCGAAGCAGCCAACCAGAAACCCCTCAGCCCTTAAAAACTGCAGTTTGGAAGTTGTTCTTTGAGAGGAGCCAAATCACCAGCCCTCCACGTGAAGCGATGGTACCCCAAGCCGCCCCGCACCAGCCCCACATGGCGGCCGTGCACGTGCTGCGGCACGAAGGCAGCACCACTCAGGGTGACCCGCTCGCGCT
>NW_010423185.1:8030-13352 GCF_000710305.1 Buceros rhinoceros silvestris
CCCCACTCAGGCTGAGCCGCTCAAGCTCATTTACTCTAGCTTTATTTTTCTTGTACAAGTAGCCACAGGCTAAAATCTAAACAGAGCGAACTACAAAAAACCTGGGGTTTATTTTATTATATTTTTTTATACAGAGCTAACAATCATAGGATCAGTGGGATTTCAAATATCAAGACAGTTTAAAGTAAGAAAGGTAGAAAATAAACAGTACAAAAGTGCTTTGCAATTTGGGTTTTTAACTTTACTCTTAATGGTTGATTCCCAAAGAGGACTGGGACAAAACTTTAGCATCACTTTATTATTACTTTATTACAAAGGTAAAGATATTGCAAGTTTAAATGATGGAAATGTGATCAAAGTAAAAATCCCTCTTTGCTTTGTAAGACCCTGATCCAAAGCAATGTGAAATCAGTTTTTTCCCCGACTCGCTGGGCTTTGCACCAGCCCCGTCCCTTCTCGTTACCTGATGCTGAAGCTCAGACTCTGCTCTTGGAGGAAACCCGGAGCCGTTTCACTGATTTCCAGTGTGATGGTGGGTGCCACGGCCCCGCACCAGCAGCACTTTCGGCTGGGAATGCTGGTGCTTCACACGGACCCTTCTCATCCGCAGCCCCAGGCCAAGCACCTTCCCTTTCCTTTCCCTTTTTTTTTTTTTTAAATTTGGAGGTGAGGGAAATAAATGAGCCGGCATCAAGTTGCCAGATAGGATCTTTAATCGCCCTTCACCGGCGCAGCACGGGGACGGATAGATTTCCAAACACTGTTTGCACAGATGAAGTCACTAAGTAGCTCCCCCCCGCGCCGCTGCCGTTTGTTTTCATAAGATTTTAATTTCCTTTTTTGAACCGATCTTCCCAGACTTAAGTGCTGTCAGTCAGCTCAGAGAGGCTCAGACACGGCACCCCCCGAAATGCCGTGGGATGGTTATCCCAGAGGAAACCCACCCCGGGCAGCAAAACCCTTCCCTTCACCATCCAGAAGCGACGACAACGCTTCGTAGCTTCTCTCCTCTTTTATTGCCGACTTAAAGGTACAGTCCCTTGGTATCGTTTTGGGTGGAAGCTTTAAAATACCCAAACTGGTCCAGCACTTAAATACATCGACAGCTTCACGAAACAAGGAAGAAGAAAGATACGGTAGACAAATAAATACCTGAATCCAACAGTGTGAAAATACCCTGTCACAGCATAAAACTATTCCCTGTTCAACTAAAGACATGGTGGATACTATCCCTGAGGTAGCAGCCATCTCTGGTAAGCTTGAGAGCTCCAAGAAGAGGTTGTGCCCATTATGGGGTCCCAAAACAAAAAAACCCAAACAAACCAAAACCCAAAAATAAAACAAAAAAAAATCAGCTTTTGGATACTTGATTCCTTGCTGTAATTTTATCTCGCCACAGCCAGAAAAGCAAGAGGGTGTTTGGGATCTGCAGTGAGTTGAATGAGTGGAATTATTTTCTTGGAAAAATACTAGAGGATGCGATTCCTGCCCCAAAGACAGGCGGTTGCCAGTGGCTTGCGCCAGGTCCAACACCTGCCCGTTATCCAGCGGTTTTATCTCTGGATAAAACTCTGATTCCTCCCATGAAGAAAAAAAGGGAGGCGGGGAAGATGTAAGAAATCTGGCAAGTTGTTGTTTACGTGTTTGAGGTGGATAAATGAATTATCAGGGCAAAGGCAGTGCCTGCCGTTAGCTCTGGCAGGTGGGTGAGGACGGGTGCAACCACAGTCACAAGCCCTGGGACAGCCCGGCTGGTCCAGCCCCATCTGGGTACATGAAACAATGCCCAGACCCTTCTGCTACGGCACAGCCCCGCGCCCGCCCACCCTGTCCCACTTCTGGCCCTGGATGGTGGGTTTGGTGGCCGGTGGATTTGCAGCAGAGCTTAGCCACAAGTCTCAGGAGGGCTCATCCCTCCTGGGATGCTGCCACAGCAGCTGCCAGTGGCACGGGGACGCTCTCCCAGAGCAGCAATGCTCCTGCTCAACCAATAGCCCAGCCCAAGCCTGAAGGTGATTCCTTGGAGGAAGCCTCTGATTCCATGAAAACGGGTATGTGCTCCTGGAGGACTTGGGAGGAGCAGTGCTGGCACCTGGGAAACCGTATCCCAACCACCGGCAGCACAGGGGGAACTGCTGGCCTACAGCTACTCAAGTCCAACGTGTCTTCCTGAGTCTAACATGTCGGGTACCCAAGTACAACCTGCCTACCCAAGTACAACTGTGCCCCAAGCACCGAATAAAAATCCAGCGGTTCCCCTCAGACACAGGCTGGATGAACCAAGGACAGCCTTGAAGCTGCGTCCCACGCTGAAACCAAACACTGGTCTTTTTTTGGTTCTGTTTTCCTTCTTGTTTTACAGACTAAAGGCCAGACATTCTCTGGGTGATGTTTTCCCATTTTCGGTAGGCACAGCTTTGCCTCCAGCCCGGCTCAGGCATCGATGAATGGCACGAGGGGCCAGTACGTGCTGCTTCTCCAGCTAAGCGGCACCTAAAAGTACCCCACAGCACAAGGCCAGAATGTGCCATTTTGAGGGGGCTTCGCCCAGTTTTGTGGACTTGGATAGTTCAGGGAAGACCATGTCAACCTGCTGGATCTCCAGACTTCAACCACATCCCTTTGGAGGGCTGAGCTATCGCAACCCTATGTTAGATCCCAACGGTATGGACTGACAAGAGCGGAAAAGAAACCCCAAAAAAGAGGAAAAGCTAAACATCTAAAAAATAGTCTTTAAAGATTTACATCCATCTTTGACCACCTCAAGCCAAAGCATAATCTGCATTGGTTTAAGCCACATTTCTGCATAATAAAGAAAAGAAAAAGCTCTATTCTTGCCATACTATCGTCTTTCATCTAGTCAAATGGCACAGCATTTCCCTTTAATAAAAGGAAGTAGTGACAAATACTTGTTACTATTACAATATCACAATAATATGATATTAAATTAATAGCACGTTCGCAGCTCCAGGAAGTCTGAGCTGAAAGCTAGTCTAAATTCTGTGTTCACTTTGGCAACGGTACTTATTCAATGTGAACGTCGGCGTTACACACATGAAAAAAAGCAATAAAAGAAAAGCTGGGCTGGAGCAGGGCGGGATGGCAGGAGGAGACTGGGCTTTCTTTGATATGAGGCTATAATTCGAGCTGTTTGGCAGCTCCTCCTCCCTTCTGCCCTTCCCAAGCTCCATCATCCTCCGGCTCCCACCACGGGCTGTGCTGCTGGTCTACTGGTACCACCAGTGCCGTCCCCTCGTGGTCCCTTCCCAGGCTGTCTGCTGGCCCAGCATCGCATGGGACAGAGCTTCCCCCCATGGTGGGTGTGAGCAGGAACCGCTCCAATGGCCCATCCACCCTCTTTGGTGGGGTGGGGAGAAGCTCTTGGGGGATTTAATACGTAAGTTCAACCCTTCACATCTTTCCTGTCCTGCAAGATGTCCGCAACGGGAGGAATTTTGTTGGGAGAGGGCTACGAACACTGAGCCTCAAGAGCTCCTTGCTCTCCAGGTCAATGCTGTTACATCTGCTTGCGCCAGGCTGGGTGGTTAGATCTGGAAGGACCGCGTCCTGCTCGCAGCTCACCCAGCCCAGCTCCAGGACACAGCGCGGGGGAAGAAGTGTTTGCCCTGGCGTCCTGTATATCGCATTATTTACACAATTATCAGCGGCACCCCGTTGCCAAATGGGAAGGGGATAGGGGATGTTTCTGACACAAGGGACTCTCCCACCGGTACCATTTAAAAAAATACAATTATTACTTTCTTTAACCTTAAACTCATTTCCTTTCCCCATTCCTTTCACTTGTCTTTGCAAACACAGCGACATGTGATTTACCAGCACAACACAAAGCGTTCAAACCATCACATTTGCCCAGTTTTAACCAACCCATGCGGCAGGGAAAGGGCTGCTGCCCCCCCAGCACTGGCTGGCCGACATCCCTATCCCCCATGCGTGCCCCCGCCTCACCCACGGACGACGCCGGACACACACCGACTCACAAGGCTGCGCCATGCCAGGACAGCCCAAAACCCACTGTGGCAGGTTGACGGTTGGTCCCTGGAGGGGGAGCACGGGTCACACACAAACCCTCTCTTTGGTGTGGGGAGCTCCTCTGCCCACCCTGGGCATGAGGAAGGGGTGGCTGCCAGCAGCCTCCAGCATCCTCTGCCGCCTGGGAGCCCTCCACGCCTTGTTCCTCCCAGGGAAGCGAGCCCATTTCAGCTCAGCTCATCCTTTGGACAATCTCCTGCTAGCTGGAAATACACTGGAGGAGCTGGGAGCAGCTCAGTAGCATCTCAAGGGGGTTTGAAGTGCTGTATCAGGGTTTCCTCACAGGTGCTCCTGATGGCAGGGTGGGCTTTGAAGGGACAAGATAGTTATGTCCGGGTTCCCACTGGCCGGGGGTGTGTTACGCTGCTCGTGCTGGCACATGCCATAAATCATCCTGTTGGGAAGCAGCCCTGGGGGGCTGACAGGGCAGGAGGGTGTCCTGGCCCCAGCACTGGCATCCAATCACCCTGCACACCCCACTCCATCCCAAACACACCCAGGATGGACTGAGGCAACCACCACCAGTGCCCAAATCTGCCCTGCAAGAGCAATGGTGCCGGCGAACCATGGGGCATCAAGCCCCATGTCCGTGACAGCCCCAACAATCTTTAAAGTAAAATAAACCATGATAGGAATCTCTGCCACGCAATATCCCACCGGAGCTCTGCTACGTGCCTAGAAGTAAAGCTCATAACACTTGTGAAGCATCTTGCTTCGCGTGGGGCTGAGTGGGAGAGGCAGGAATTGGGGGAGAGGAGAGGAGAGGACACTCACACACACGCACACACGAGTTTCTATCACGCTTGAGGTAGAACATTGCTTTCAAAGGTTTGGAAGTGCTTTACATGGGAACAACGACACCAAACCCACCGAGGCGGCAGGTACAGAGCGTGACTGCTGAGGTAGGACCAAGCTTGTACTGACCAAGTGCTATGCTACTTGTATTTTTGAACACGAAGGAAGACGCAGGTATTTCTGCTTCCCAGAAGACATTCATTCCGGTTGAGGTAGGTTCTGAGTTCACTCGGGTTGTCTGTCCAAGTCTTTCAGTAGCCCTCAGGCATCCTTTGACACACACACTCTTTTTTTTTTCTTTTTTTTTCATACTATTTAGAGTCAATCAGCAAAAAAAGGTATCCTGAGAAATGGAAAAAGTGTACAAAATCATCAAATCCACGGAAAGACAGCCTTCCCGGGCCTCGATTTTTGGAGTCAAGTTAGAAGGATTTCTCCAAATCCAGTCTTCTGGAAATAAAAAAGATCCAAAACGTA
>NW_010423186.1:0-13482 GCF_000710305.1 Buceros rhinoceros silvestris
AATTAATATAATTAATATATTGTATTATTAAATATACACTTGTGATACTCAGTTGAGATAATAAACAAACACAGATGTAAGTGTTCCTCATTTAATAACGATACAGTAAATAAGTAGTGAATTAGGACTCTTGTAGTAACAACAGACGTTATTTGTAATTTCAACTTTTTGTAACAAAGTATTGTTTATATTAATTACACAAATACAAATGTGAACTCTTTATGAATTGGGATCCTTAATTCTAAAATTAATGATTGCTGGAGTTGAACACTACATGAGAAGTGATGAAACTACTGCACCTAATGAGTCATTACCCATCATTTGAGCCAGATTAAAGATTATATATATGTTCTCAAGCTGCCCTATTTCCAGATAAAATAGAGTAGCTTAAAGCACTGTAAATTATGAAGCCAATTCAAACTACTGTGTTTTACTTTTCTATTGGGATGAGCTAACAGAGCAAAAGCAATAAATTACCGCAGTGGCTGATAAGCAGTAACTTGTTATTCTTCAGTATTTTTATTTCTTTGACAAAATAGTTAACAGTATTCAAATGGCAAAATGTTTTCTCTTGGTTTCCAGGTTCTCTAGTTGTGATTCCTGTGTCTTTTATCTATGTGCTGATATTAAAATTAAGACAGAAATGTGACCATCTTTTATGGAAGCATGTAGTACACAATTTATAGCTGTACCATATTTCTAGCTCAAGATCATCTGTAGATATTCACTCAAAATCATAATATTACTGTAGATGGACTTTAGAAGAATGCCTTAGCTTAAGGCCCCAATAATGACAATCACATCTGGTAATTGTGCTGGTTTTGATTTATCTAAATCAGATCCCTAAACCAGCCATGCACATTTAATAAGTATTTTGAAATTATTTTCCTTTGGAAATGTTTCTTAAAACATTGCATTACACACATTAGTGTTAAGCTACCGAGAGTTTTACTGAAGGTTTAAACATTGTGTAAAGTCACATGCTGTTAGTAACATTTATAAGAAATAGGTCTTTTAGAATAGTGTAGAGTACCTCGAGTATGAAATGTGTTTCACAAATAAGTCTTTGATACTGAAAGGTTACCTTGTTAACAATTGGGACATTTGTATGATTGGAAAGTTGTCAGACTGAGCGCTGTTTTATACTCATATGCTAATGTGCCACTTGGTCCGTATCACAGGAAGCAAAACAAATTAGAATTAAATGTCATATTGTATTTTGCTGCCTACGTGCATTAATAATATATTGCTTCTGGTAATTTATAATTACTATGAAATTATGGAGGTTTTAAAAGCTTTTATATACATGAAATTTCTAATACCAGTTTCTAACTTTTTTGCAGACTTGTCCTCAGCTCTGTCTCTGACTACTTTGCTGCTATGTTTACAAGTGATGTCTGTGAAGCCAAGCAAGAAGAGATCAAAATGGAAGGCATAGACCCCAATGCTCTGTGGGATCTTGTTCAGTTTGCATACACAGGTATGTTGTACTACGCATGTTGTATTTTCTATAGAGGAAGGTGTTGTTAGTGTTGTTTGCTATATGCTGATGAATCATATTTGTTTTCAAAATGTTTTTTTCCTTTTAATCTCAATCAATCAGAACACGTATTTACCATTTCTAGGGCTCAATTCAGATTGTTATATCCAAATTGTTAAATATGTCACCCTTGATAAGTACAAGAGGGCGGTCTAGAAAATTATGTATTGTTCTTTGTTTTCAAATACTTTAGAAGAGTGCTTCATGTGCATGTGATTCGGATTACATGAGATCATTGAAGGAACAGCTGTACTTTTTGAAGAATAGCCCTCTATTACTGTTGTAGTCAAATTTCAGTTCAATTAGTTACACAGATCTTTAAAAATTTTAAATAATAACATGTTTTTAGAATGTTTTGTTATAAGCTAGATGTTGTCACTTTCATTTCCTGTTATAGGCTGGTACTTTGTTGCGTAATGCAAACTTGCAAATAATTCATAACTCAGAGTAAATAACACAGAACTTCCTTTTGAGTAGTTATTACATTTTAATGCAGAAAAGATTTGGGTTTTATCCTTCTTAAACAAGCTGTTATCACAATGTATCTGAAGTGCACTAATATGAAAGAATACTGAAGTTACAAAACAATGTAATTAAAGGAGGAAATGCCAATAATAAGATTTGTAGTCTAAATTTGTCTCCCCTTGCCTATGAATCATCTAAATATAAAATACATACTGTTTTCTATTTGTTTCCGAAAACACAACCTCATATTGTTTAAATTAACAGTATTTTATCATGATGTTTCTATTGAATATTTAATTTTAGCTTAAATTGTAGATGGATAGCCTATACCTTGCAGTTTTAATCCTTTCTAAATAAAAATATATTAATTTAATCATAACTTGCTGTGTGCTTTGATATATTTAATTAGGATATGTGCTGTTTATTTTATGAAATAATTACTTTATCGTCTTAATAGGAAACAGAAACTGCAAATAAACATAATCTAAGTTTTAAAAAAAGCTTTTTTTGAGAATCATGTTTAAGAAATTTGGGTTCTAGGAATGTCAGGCCGTCTACATTTATATAGTACTCTACATGTTTATAGGGTAGTGCCTCCTCCCTTCAGTTGTGATTTTGCCATTCAGGAACATCAGCCAGAGGGTTTCAAGCTAGGGATCTGTGAAATGAGGGACATGTAAGTAGCTTTCATCAAGCATGAGAATGATACACTCTGAATACTAGGTATGAGTGTACAATGAATGGCCCAGGAATACCACAACAAAATCAAGAACACCTTGGTCCAGAATAGCAAAAGACCTTATTGGTAAAGTTAAATCATTCTGTAAGAGGAAGGTAAAAAGAAGAGGATGTAGGAGGAAGATGAGGGACAGTGGTGTTCCCCTGGGGACAAAACTGTGGAAATACGTAAGTCCTGCATAGTTCTTTTGCCTCAGTTTTTAGCAAAATATCACATGCAAACACACAGAACAGTTAATATTGACAGCAAAAGATAGCACATAAATGTAGATTAAGAGAAGAAAGAGATGCAGAAGGAAGCAAAAAAAAAATACTTAACCATTTTCAGTATGTAGGAAGCTATCTCAGAACTTTATTGGTTATCTCTGAGAACTTTGCAGACTGGATGAGGTAATGAAAGAATAAAAGAATCAAATTCCTTCCACTTTCTGCAAGAGCTTGAGATTTTCAGCTGCTTTATGTTACTTGATTTGTCTATACCAGGTGATGTACTCTGTTTATTAAGTGAGGTGAAAAACTTGGAGGTTTCATCTTGGTGTTAGGTAGGTAAGGACCAACCTCCACAGGTAGTGTAATTCCAGTGTTTTGCCTCATGTTAATTTACATCTGTAATGTTCTTTTGTTTAAACTGCCCAAAATACCTTAAAAATGGCAACATTACATGCTATCATAATGTTCCCTTGAAGAATTAGAAACTTAAGGTGGTAACAAAGGTGTCTTTTTTTCTGTCACTTGCAGTGGTAATACATCGTTATTTTTTTATTTCTAACCCATTTTGGAGGCCTTACTTAAAAAGTGTCTTAAGTTTAAACTTGAAAAGGAGATTTCACAAATACTTGCTGACAAGAGAAGAGTGATGAGATTCAGGAAACAGAGTCCATTTTGCATGCTAAAAGAGAACACATATTGGATGCCGTGGACCATTCTGGTTTTGATTACTCTCTCTTGCTTTTTTGTTCCATCAGCTTTTTTTGTCCTGACTTACTCTGCTTTATCCTGATTTATCCTCAGATTGTGAGCTTCTCTCTTGAAATTCATGTTAGATTATTTCTTTCCTCTGATCCTGATATCTTATGAAACTCCTAGATTTCCTAGCTACAGTTATGCTACGAAATTAAACAGTGCTAGGGAACATTTGCAGGCATTGGAACACAATTATCTATATAGAGCCTGGGAGTTTTAGCCAAACCCAACTACCAATCTCTTTAAAAATCCCTGGGCATATCTTGGATACGAGGGTCGTCTTGAATGTGACCATCCTTTTACAGAGGGCAGGATTCAAAAGTTTTATGGACAATTCAGTGATAACTCATGGATGATCGAGGAATTGCCAGAACATGGTCCCAAACTTTGCTCGGTTTATTGACATTAAACAGTCTTTGCTCCTTGGTTAATCATTCTGATTTCCCATGTTCTTTGTCAGATCAAAGCTTGTCTCGTCAAACCTCTATTTCCCCCTTCCTTTTCATTTCACAATCTCTCATGATTTATCTAGTTTCATAGTTTCTTACCTCTTTTCTTGCCGTCTGATTCCTTATTCACCACCAGTCTGGTTCTTCTACTGTTTCCCTTCAAGTCAGTTCATTTTCCTCTTTCTACTGCGTGGATGTGGTCAGGGGGAACACTGAAAAATGAAGGAATTTTTCAATCTTCTGATATCCAGCAACCATGGAAATTCCTATTCAGCTTTATAATCTGTAATCTGTAGCATACATAGTCTAGGCTGAATACCTGGAGAATTTGGCTGTCAAATACCAATTACTCACTGCACACTATGTGAAAAAGTTTTCAAGAATGCGTGTCTGTGGGCAGTTTCGTTCTTTATTCTTTTACCTCAGGAACAGCAAACCATTTTGACAAATTGGCAGTTATTTGATCTTATTCTATTTCATTTTTCCTGTCACTACATTCTTAGTTCAAGGAGACTAAAAAAAAAAAAATAAAAAAATCACATATAGTTATTGCTGTTAGAGAGCAGGTTTTCCCTGGGGACAGCTGAACATTTCAGGAAAATACAGCTGAACATGGGCTTGTTTGCAAAAACTTAGAAGAGTATTACACTGCAAATACTTCTAGATATGATTTTAAAAAGGGAATAATTGCCACGTTATATTAACTGCAATTCAGTCAGGTGAAATCTAGTGGAATTATTTCATTTTTTGCTATGAATCATACATATTAAATAGTAATTCAAGAAGGGTAAAATATACATATCTAATCAAAGAATTAGTATAGACAAAAATATCCTGTACCAATACCATACCTGCAAGTTCCAGCAATAACATAAAATACTGTTCCAAAATATGATAATTAAAGTTCAGCGAAAGGGAAGTTTTGTGTATCTCAGATCTGAAGAAAGATAGGTAAGTTTATCTGAAAGAAGAGTTGTTAACATCTGCTATCTCTGTCAGTACAGAAAAGGGAATAATGTTAGTTCGGTAACTAGTTATACATTGCTCTGTGTGTCTTCGTTTTTTCCTTTTAACTCCTGTTAATTAAAATAGTTCTTATCTGTGCTTCTAGAAACGTCTATTTGCTTCGGAAAGGACATGAGTTTTCTGGACAGAATTTCTGAAGTCAGTGCCATTTCTTCTAAATTGTTGAAATAGGTGGTAACTCCATTTTGTTCGAAACAACAAAATTATATTGTCAACTTTTAGAAATAATTAATAAATGTTCTTTTTCTTTTGTCCCTTTCCATACACATTCTGTAACTGTGGGTAGACAAGCCCCTGTATTGCACCAGGTCATAAATGCACTAAAACTCAAAGACTTCCCAGTAATAAGATCTGATAGTAGATATTTGGTAGCATGATATGAATGGTCATCATTTGGCTGGCATGTCCTCCTAGCTTTCAGTTTTATAGAACATAATTTAATCTACTCTGGTTGTCAGTGATCAAATGTGAATTTGTCTAATCCTTTTGAAAGCATGTATAATTTCAACCTCTACAGCACACTGTGGTAGTGAATTAAACTCTGTATTTCCAAATTTGCTATCTGATAATCTTGTTTGTTTTCTCATAGCTTCTACTTACGTGAGAAATAACAAATAATCATTCCTTTTCATCTCATTTGTGCAAATCATTACTTTAGCTGTTACTAAAAAAACCTCGACTTAGCAGATTACTTCCTAATATCATTAACAGGTTAAAAGAAAAAAAGAAACTGTCCAACACAGAGTGTGATGTTCACCCATTCAAAAATCTACATTTATTAGTACCAGATACAAACAATCTTAAACTTCTTTAAGCATAATTGATCTTGATTTCGGCCAGCACAGAAAGATTGGTCGCTGCTGGACAGCTCCTTTGATACTGATTGACAACTCTGTTGTTTTTCTAAGCCTCCAGTGAGAAGAAAAAATAAAACCAAACTAAACCATCAGTAAGATAGCTGGATTTCTATAATCTCCGTTCTGCAACTCAATGCATTTGGAATCTGGTCAGAAACATCCTAATTATGATTAGGGAGGTAAAAATTGTATTTTAGAACATATTTTTCATATTTTTATTTCACTTATAAAGGAAAATAAATATAAAGGTAAAAGTATATTTTTGGTGTAAATGTAATTTTGAAGCTTTTCTAAAGTTTTTATTTTTATAATAGGTTTTATTATTATAATCTCTTTTACATATGTAATTTCTAACTACAAATGTACTTTTCCCAGGAATTTTAGAATATGGGATGCAGAAGCTGCTTCCCTTTTTAATAATGAAAAACCATCAAGCAATATTGAACACTAGTTCATGATTGTATGTCCCAATCTTTTAAAATACATTAAAAACATCTGTTTTTCTAAAAATATAGAAGAAAGTGAATAGATCTTACTTATTTCAAAATTGGGCTATTTTACTATGTTTTTTGTTTGGTGGGGTTTTTTTTAAACTTATATTGGACTGTAATGTTATTTATGATGAAAACTAATTCTGATCCAGTAAAGAATAATAATTTATTTACCCCATAAGCTATTTTGTTAGATATTAGATATAGATATTTATAAATATTTTAGATATTTTGTTACCATCATATTAGCTTTCATAAGCCTTTCTATCAATCTTGGTTATGTATTTGTTAGATTTAAATCTTTTAAACAAACTGCGTTTCAGGTTTCATTTTTTAAGGGAAAATGTTGAATCTTCTTTGTCCTAATTAAAACGTAGCATTCTTGTCCTTATTTGCTTTTGTCTTTAATAATTAAAAAAGTTTTCTGTTACAATAGGTCTTAAATTATTTTATTTTATCTATATAGATGTGAAATATATAGATACAGAAACAAAAAAAATTATATGGAGGGATTATATATATGCATATATCTACAATAAAACTTCTTTGCTTCCCTGAAAACTAAAGGCTACATGTATTTTCAAGATGTCCCGCATTCATTATGATGTTTTGTTCTCTTATTATCAAGAGGAATTTCTTGTATAGCTATTGAGTCTTTAAAAAAGTCTTACCACATAGAAAAATAAGTAAAAAATATCTCAGTGGGAGACAAAGAAAAAGGTGTTAGGTACCAACACCAGTGAATTTAATGTAGAACAAACTAGCACACACAGACAAAAAAAATAGTGAATTTTCTCTGTACACAGTTGTGTACAGTCAGGATATTACTTACTTTGTGAAGGCAAATGAACATTTTAAACTCTAATCAACTTCAGGAAGAACTTGCCATCTATGAGAAATCAGCATGTTAAATAAAACCAGTCACATTTCTGAGGCTATGTATATGAGTCATTTGGAGTGAGGCTTAAGTACGATACAACACTAGGGGGGTTTTTTGCTTGCTGTATTTTAAAATTTTTTACCTTTTTTCACCCATCTTTTAAAATAGTCAATAGTTTTGGACATTTTCCTTTTTATTTTCTTTTTCTTCTTAAAGAAAATATTACTCTGTTAAATAAAAGACTCACAGACCTTAATTATATTATGAAAGTCTTTATACAATGGTAAATTGTCCTGCCTATATCTCCTCCATAGGTAGATGACAGAGTCATGACACAGGGTGAAGCTAGATTGTGTTCAGTCATGTGTAAGCAAATAGACTTCTAAATAATTGGCAAGGTAGAATTATATGGCGACCAGCAGAGCATCAAGTCCTGTACGGCCTTGATAAGAGCTGCTCCTAAGTGAAGGCAGCTGTCCATCTAAGAGTAGCAACAGAAAGAGAGTAAATTAAACTGCCAAAAACACTGATTTAGAGATAATAAAAGGTGTTAAAAGTTGCTGTGAAGATTCAATATGACTAATTATAGAGTTAACGTGATAGATGTACCTATAAACCACAATTTGATTAAAGCTGAAAAATTGACATCTCTTAAAATATGTACTATGAACTCTATGTTAGATGGGCTTTGGGATGGTTTTTTTGGAAATGTTTTTCAATAGATATATAAGGATTATAAATGAATAATTTAATTTTGTAATTAAATAAGGTAGTGGCTCTTTATTGTTTTATCTCAAATAAGCACAAAGCTTTCTAATTACAGAAGCTGAATTATAATGTAGTTACAAGTTTTATAATTCAAATTCTATATGAGATGTAGATTTATTGTTAAAACACTGCATCAAAATTATGTGCTGCTTGTACTTTGCATAGATTCACAAGGGTGAACCACAAAGGTTTCCCCACAGGTTTTGTTTGTTTGTTTGTTTGTGAAGGATATATTTGACAGGTAAAAATTATGCAACCTCAATACAACGTACAGTTTTAATCTATCCAAACTTTGCTGCACTTGATCACTTTACTGAAATAAACGAAGTATGTTTTGGCTGAGGTAGAACAGAACTACAAATTACGAGCAAATAAAGTTTCCTCTTTTGCACGTCTGTAAAATGTTTCATGTGAGCCAGCTGAGGAACTCTGAAGCCAACATTTTTGTGCAAAGGCTATACAGAAAGTATGTTTCATTTTTCAAGCAGGAAGATGATTGCTAGAAGAAAAACGTAGGATGGAGATCCTAGTGCCCTGGGATACATGGATACATGTTCTTTGATCTTTTTAGGGTTCAGGATAAGCAGTAATACAGAAGAATGTTCCTTTACCCTATTTTCTCAGGTAATGCTTCTGTCTTGATCTTAAAACTTGAGTTTTCATTATTTGCAATTATGCTTAAATGTTTTAGATAGGACTGGAAGTAGAGATTGGGCTGCTGGTATTTCGCTGGCGTTGCTGAGTCTGGGAGCCTTCCTTTGAAGTTAGAACAGAGCTGTGAAGTTACTATAGATTTCCTCATACTTCATCGGACTACCTAATTAGTATGCGTTCCCAACAATGATCAGAGGAATAGGCTGGTGCTGTCGTACTACTAATGAAACTGAAAAGGCAAAAATCAGTTAACTATTAAAAAACAAAAATTCCTTGATTTATTTAAGCTCTTCAGAAAGAAAAAAATAAAAAAAAAAGAAACGTGGATCATACATGGAAGAGGTTCAAGCCCTGTTAGATTTTAATTAGATTTTATTTGGGAGATTCTTTAATTAAAGTACTGTCAAGTGTCATCTCTGTCAGCATTATATCTAATAGCACACACAGGGCAGACAGCAGGGATGTAGCAAAAAAACAAACTGTCTTTAAGCACCAGGACTCTTAGGTTCCTTCAGAACAGAAGACTTATTAATTAAATATCCAAGGGAGGTTCATTTTTTGGGTTGGGGGGGTTGTTTGGTTTTGGTTTTTTTTTTTTTTTTCTTTTCCAACTCTATTTTGCCTCTTTAGGGCTAGGGAGTAATGAGAGCTTCCTTGCCCATTATTATACAGTGACATGAAAAGGCTTTTGTTTTGGTTTTTTTTTTTTTTTTTACTTGCTGGAACTCTGTCTATATGAATAAACAGTGAAAATTATTCTTAGCATAATTTTGGCCTGTGCCAATTTATAGTGTTCGTACAGTCCAGGGGTTATCATGACCACGGGTTCATTCTTCAATGTTCAGTTTGATTGTGACTCCCATGGTTTGGAGGACAACTGAGTTTAGTGTATAACTGAGGCAGTTTCACTCCAGTTAGTCTCAGTGCTAGAAGGCAGTCCCAAACAAGCTTGACTTAACAGATATAATGTAAGGCTGTATGTATGTTATTAAAGGCATCTGCTCAGAAAAACAATCCCTGGCTCATAGGTGATGGTAGCGTCTTTCAGTGTTTCAGACTACTCTCCTCTAGGATATACTAATCACATTGAGAACTGGGGTGACCCCTGATACCGTGCATATCATGAAAGTCTTTGCTTCTACCTCTGTGACTCTGCTGAGTAAGTTCAAGAGTTGTTTGGTCTGTGGTATTGTTACGAAAATACCCCGCAGACAATTATAAAAAAATAATATGGGTTTTATTAGGTTCCCTTAAACAAGTTCGAATGATGTCTGGTTAGGAAATTTTTACAAAGAACAATACCTTACACGTAACTGACAACTTAAAACGAGGGAGAAACCGGTTTTGCAAGTAAACCAGCTCCCGATTTAAGTCCGAATACCTTCTCTTTGCCAATGCAAATTGAGAACTATTTACCAACAATCTAGGGAGACCATTCACAATAGCTTTATCTCCACTAGCTAACAGAGGAATCTCTCGCCTACAGAAATGCAATTTCTTACCAAAATATTGTGGTCGGCGTCCCAACTCCAATATTTCGTAGCCTCTGTTCTAACGTCTTAGAACAGAGCGAGATCCCTTTCTCTGCCTTAGCTTGTCTCCGAGAAGAGACAGCGTTCTGCTGCTTCTGCAGCTTGTGGCCTTGTGCTTGTGCTCCATGCTTGTGCTCGTGCCTGTTGCTGCCTCTTTGACAAGACTCCCGTTTATATAGTAGATAGACGTGCACTGTGGTCAATTATCAGAGATGGGATCTAAATGGGTTTTCGACAAAACTCAGACTTGCAGGCACCCTCTCCACAGGGGTCCGGAGCCCTGCCTTTGTGTACAAGCACCTGAACGGAGGTAGCAGGAGAGCTCCTGGAGTCTGCCTGTCTGCTCCAACACAGGAAGGGTAATTAAAACCCATCACAGGTATCATTTTAGATACCCCTTTGAACATGGACCATGTCTATGAAGCACTTTTTGCAGGAGACTGTTTCATTCTGCCATCCCACTGCATTTCCTCTGTCTTGTACTTTCTGGTTGACTTTGCACCTTCACAGAATAAGCCCTTTTGAATTTCCATTCACTTCAGATGGGAGATCAGTTGTTCCAGGATCTCTGGGATGAGTGATAAAAGGACAAGTTAAGGTAATTGAATTGATCTGGAAGACTTTTTTAGCTATTGTGTAATGGATAGTACAGAAAAATAGCCCCTTTAATTTCTTTTTGTTTTTTCCTTGAGCAATACTTGCTCTGAGGATCCTGTGTCCAGCTAGAGCAGAAGTTTTCCATCCCTGTTACTTGCTCATTTCAGGAGTTATGCAGTAAAATCAACTGTTACTGTT
Source organism: Buceros rhinoceros silvestris (assembly GCF_000710305.1). NCBI lineage: Eukaryota > Metazoa > Chordata > Aves > Bucerotiformes > Bucerotidae > Buceros > Buceros rhinoceros. Next base: position 11,159 of record NW_010423186.1, read on the forward strand.
CCTTTCCTCTTTTTACCCAGGATACTCCATTAAGGATCAGAATTTGCAATTATGTATTAGGAACCAGCTGTTTTCTCATTCTTCTGGTGCAGCATATGAGAATTGCTTAGAAAAGAGCTCTGAACTGCATATCCATAAATTTTGAGTATTCAGAATGATTGAGACTGTTAGGGGGAGATAGATAGTGACTGTCCCCTTGTACTGTGGTGGACTTCTCCTGAGAAGTCAGTAAATTCAGGAAAGCCGTGAGTATGCAGTGGGAGAACGGTTAACTGAGTGCACAGCAAGGTGCATTTTTAAAGCTGTCCCTTGCTACAAAGTTCTCCATCCCTGACGAGAGAATAAACCAAGCACTGAACATTAAAACAGGACAAGCCTGAAAACTGAGAGGGTTCCTGTGGCAGCCCTCTGTGATGATGCATGTCATGCTGTTGCCTAAACAGCATCAATGAAGTGATCAGACATGCCTCTGTAGCAGGACCTGCCTCTTTAATGTGCTTCTTTCTGGAGTTCCTGCAGTGGATACATGTATCCATACCTCTGATGAGCTCAGCTGCCGAGCTGTGTAGCCACCATTCCAAAAGAAAGCAAAAAAATTTAAGGAAAATCATGATGGCAGCTTGTGAAAGAGGTCCCCTCCTTTCATGCCTTTCTCTGCTCCTGTCCCTGCATTGTAAAATGTACCTTCATTCTCTATTTCTATTCTATGCCCATCACACAGTGATTGTGCTGAAATGTACCCACAGAACAGGATGTGACTGTGGTATTCACTTCTGGCAGTGTAAACTAGCCCAAAGCAAAGCAGATTTCATCAGGCTGTAAGGTGGACTTACAATGAAAAATCTTTCGTGGGCAATAGATTCCTCTGTAACGTTTTTGCACTGTGCTACTATAGCACAATCTACCAAGTAATTGCCTGAGAAGCTTGTTCTGGCAGAGGTGAGTGTTCCTGCTTCTGAGCTAGCTTCAGATGTGGAGAATAAAATATTGCTCCTTCAAACCTGAAAGCTGAGCTCTTTTGTCCTTGAGACATTTCTCCTTTTTTTTTCTTTCTTTTTTCTTTTTTTTTTTTTTCCCCTTTCTCTTGTTCTTTCCCCCCAGCAGTCAGGGTTTGATTGTAGCAATGGGACCTGTGCGAGGCAGGTTGTTTGTGAGAGTTCTGGTAGCCTGGGTAGTGTGCTGGAAGCCAAAGGTGATGCACTTCTCTTTATACCGTTGATAGAAAGCAACAATTGGACTAAAACCTCCCTGAAATGTACCTAGTATTCGGTACAAGTCTTTGGAACATGACTTCCTCCCTCTCCTTGGGATGAAGTTTGGTTTTGGTTACAAAAGTAAGTTCCTGGAGTGGTTTTCAGTGTGGTTATCATGATGAGCAGGACCTACAGCCTGGAAGCAAATCTAAGTACATTGACTAAAAAGAAGTAAGGGAAACTAAGGCCTTATATCAAAAATGAGCTTTTGAGAATAATTCTTGTCATCTCTCACCCTATTTGGTGTATGAGTGCAAGATTTGTGCTGTTGGAAATTTAATTAGTAAATCCTGTTTATATTTGTGTATTTTTGAGGTAACCTTTATCTTGGGATTTTTATCTTTATATAAAACTAAGATAATATTTCCAAATATAATGAAAAATGTCTTCAGGTGTGTTTCATAGCACTAATGTGTCTTTCTTCACAGTTTGTAAGAAGGTTTTATGAAGATTAGACTCACAGCTAAAATTACTGGTTTAGTCCTGTTACTTGTATGTATATCTTACAGGTGACTAAGTGCATATATCTAAGGTGAGCTAAGACACAAGAATGGCAGTTGCTTCATAGGGAGAAAGTAGCACCTTAATGTCACTCTTTAAAAAGCTGATATTTAGAAGTCAGCAGACAAATTTTCTTTAAAAACATGGCATTTCAATTATATGGCAGAGCTGTTTTGGGTAGTGTTTTTCAGACCAGGAGATGAAAAGGTGTAACACATGATGGCATATTTCAGCTAGTATACTTTCCTGATCTTTAGCCAGATATTTGGAAGAAGGTTCTGCTCAGGGAGGATTTTAATTTGTTAAGAGGATTTCCTTATCGCTGTGCAATGTTGTAATTTTCTGCACCATTGAAATACAGTGGACTTTGGCAGTACTCACAAACGACCATGTGATTAGGCCACTTTAGTCCACTTACTCAAAGAAAGATGTAGTGTGATTAGGGTGTAAATAATCGTACAGGTTTTTTTAAAGGAGTAAATCTATTTAATTGATAAGAATTCTCATCTTACTGCAGTGGAGGCATTTTCAGATTTTGCACTACATATTTTATGGCTGCAGAATCATTTA